>NW_023270415.1:21791726-22018060 GCF_011800145.1 Mirounga leonina | reverse complement strand
GAAGAAGGAAAGAAGAAGGAAAGAAGAAGGAAAGAAGAAGGAAAGAAAGAAGGAAAGAAAGAAAGAAAGAAAGAAAGAAAGAAAGAAAGAAAGAAAGAAAGAAAGAAAAAGAAAGAAAGAAAAGAAAGAAGTAAGAAAAAGAAAGAGTCAAAAACACTCTTGATGGAAAATTAAGACAGAATATAAGTGACAGGGTATAAGCTTCCCTGGAAAGGATGGACAGAACCATAATATATGAACTGAGACCAACCGCTAAGAAATAGGCAGCATGTGAAGATCAGGGGCTGAGCATATAGGCAAAGGTCCTCAGAGAAGAATGTTTCTATTTATTGTGTTCTAGGAGTGAAAATCATGCCCATGGGTCCAAGAAAAGGTGACTTTGAAAAGGGAGACCTTGAAGCCTTGAAGTCATGGTAAGGGATTTGGATGTTATTCTAAATGGATTTGGGAGACGATTGAGAGTTTAACACAGGAGTGTGGCCAAATCTGACACTCTGACATGGTCACTCTGGCTGCTGGGTGTAGAATGGGATGTCAAAGAGCAAGAAAAGAAATGGGAAAACAAGTTACTAGCCTGATAGGAAGGAACCAGATCCTTGACTGCACAGACCATTTATCAGGGCACTGCATTATTCTGGCTTAGTCAAAAAAAAACAAGGTGAAAGTGACAGTCCTGTCCCTGACCCCAAGCATTCAGATGGTAATTTAAAAAAGAATCAATTACAATTATAAAAACAGGCTTCCATGAGCAGTAGGGATGGATGTGAAGCGGGGCTGGCATAGGAAGCCTAGGCAGGCAGGGGACGCTTCCCCGCAGAACTGACCTCTAAACCAAGACCTGAAGGCTAGAGTTGGTCTGAGCTGAGGGAAGAGAAGGTGGAGAATATGAGAGAGGCTTTGAGTGGACAGAATGTGGCAAGGGAAGGAGAGAAGAAAAGGAAAGCCATGGACTATGGGACTGATCGCCATTGAGTGAAGGGAGAAGTGGCCAGAAGAGGGAGGGGCACAGGCTTTACCCTTCCTTCATCTCAGAGCACTTCAGGCTTAGTGCTTTTACTACATGAGCTGGACTCTTGCCCTGCCTTCATGGGAGAAAGAAAAGGAAGGGGATAGGAACAGAAATGTCATTCAGGCTCCTGCGTTAGCACACAGAGCCTGGAAACTCTCATTGTGTCAGTGGTTCTACAGGAGACTTAAAATGTTAGGTCTAAGTAGTGTTTAGTTGAGCCCCTTTTAATTTACAGATTACAAAACTTGGGTTAAATGCTTCGCCAAGGGTCACAGCCAAATAAGGCACAGTCACGACCCCAACCGACTCTTGGATACAACACAGAATCATGGAAAGACCACGAGCTCCAGGGGCAACAAAACATTGGCTTTGCCTCCCTGCTCAGTCACTGCATACCAGGGTGAGCTTAGGCAGCCCCGCTCAGTTTTCAAGGCATATACAGTGTCCTGTCCACACAGTTAGTACAATTTCCCAATGATGTCTTTTTTAAAAAAACCTTAGTACCTTAATTCCATGTCATCTTTTCAGAGGTTGACTTAAACGTTATCTTGTAATCAGTATTTACAAATGTCAACTTTTAGCAGTAACTTGTAAAATTTGCTTTTGAGAAACTATGGACACTGAGAAACAAACTGAGGGTTCTAGAGGGGAGGGAGTGGGGTAATGGGTTAGCCCGGTGATGGGTATTAAAGAGGGCACGTACTGCATGGATCACTGGGTGTTATACACAAACAATGAATCATGGAACACTACATCAAAAACGAATGATGTAATGTATGGTGATTAACATAACATAATAAAATAAAAATAAAATATGTGAATGGGTGTTTCCCAATTCAAATGAATATAAAGGAGGCCATTTACTTAACAGAATGTGGAGAAATGATAGAACAGGTGTTGTGTGTTCATTTAAGACCTGTGAGAAATTTCCTTCCAGACACTGGAACTTACCCACACCACATGCAGCTATGAAAGAGTCAACTGGAATAGTCCTGTGCATCCCATTCAGGAGAGTTTTTTGACAATCCAAAAGGAGAGAGTTGGCAAAAGCACTTCTTTCAGTGTCTCTCAGAATGTTTCCATTTCTCTCTATTCTGTGCAATTATACAAACTGACAGGATAACTTGTGGCAGAAGAAATGAAAGGGTTTGTAATTTAGGAAACCTTTGGCCCCACTGACTGAAAGCAGGTTGTTTGTAAAAAGGAAATCCTGACCTCAACTAACTGGCAAACTCTGTCAGAAGCAATAGAAGGAAGCAAAGGAGAAAGAACAGCACCGGGGATTTTTATTGGCAACAGAAGAAAAACGGATGCTCTGCCAGAGGAAAGCCCTTCGAAGAGAACTCTCCAGTGAGGGAACAAGACAGGCCCAGAGTTACGGAGTGTGTAACTAGAATTGCCTGGTGGTTCTGTTCTGGTTTTGTGGGCTGGTTTGACTGGGGGAGTTTGCTCCATGAGGACAATGGCTAGGCTGATAACCCGAAAATGGAGTTCCCCCAGTCAGCTGAAGTTGGGGTCCCGCTTCTGCTACAAGCACTCCATGGCCTGCCCCATCTTCTATCTTGGCTTGACATAAAGCTCCAAGGACCACAGACAATGGAGTGTGTACGAGGTGTACAAGGAGATAAACTACCTAATGGTTTCCATGTTAGTGCTGTCCATTGACTCACCCCCACTAACTTCCTCCGTCTATGTGCTGTTTGTGTGGCAGGACTCAGCAGTGACCTCTGGGTAACTCCATAAAAGAAAGGAGGTTTCTGCAAGCTCTAATTTTCTTATACCAGCAATTTTCATTTAGCTGCCCATTGAAATCACCTAGGTGCTTTGAAAAATACTCATGCTCGAGCCCCACTTCAGAGACTCTAATTTGTCTTGAATAGGGCTTGAGTGGTAGCCACGGTAAGAAGCCATTGTTTCATGACAACCAGGTGTATGTGAGAGTGACCTCCACTGTAATCACCTCCTGGCAGGTCCAGGCAATTTGGGAAGTGCATTTTCCAGCTCTCGGTTTTTCCTTTCCAATCCATTCTGAGTCCCAGTTGGCCATGCCTATATTTCTGAAATCCTTATGACTCCAATTCAACACCTTGGGGAGTTCTTACTATGCCTGATTCCAGGGGTATCCCCAGAGGGCTGGCCATCTAGTGGGGACACAGAGATATATGATAAAAAGGCAGACTGTGATGAGGACCTCACTAGATTGTAGAACACCTGCAATCTGGGGGGATGGGGGGTGGGGCAAAGGTTGCAAAGAATTTTAATTTATGATGGAAGCCCAGAGGGTATAACAATGGATGTTGGCTGAGAAGACAGGAGAAGTCCCACTGAAGAGTTGATATTTTTGTTGGCCTAAATGAAAAAAAGAAAAATAAGATGCTGATAGGCTCCTAAACCCAGGCCTCCCCTGGATTAATAAGAGAAACATACAGTAACCACAGCTGAAAGACAGTGGGGGGGAGACTACAATAATTCAAACAAGATGTAATGAGGGTCTGTCCTCTGGCAGCCCCGAAGACAGAAATATGGAACCCATGTAGAAAATGTCCCAGACGCAGAGCTAATCGTAAGTGGATGAGGTTGGCTTCCTAGATCCTTTGCCTACCCCCACTTTGACACCCAACACCAGAAAGGGTCTGGTTGGGAAGGTGTTGGTTCATTCTAAATCTTCTAATTCAAAACTAGGAGGCTTTCCTCTTTGGAACCGTCTTTACAGAGATCTTCCTTGACTTATGATGAGATTATACCCCAATAAACCCATCCTAAGTTGAAATTATTGTAAATCGAAAATGCGTTTAATACATGTATCCTTCTGAACATCATAGCTTAGCCTAGCCTACCTTAAACATATTCAGAACACATATGAGCCAACAGTTGGGCAAAATCATCTAACACAAAGCCTATTTTATAATGAAGTATTGAATATCTCATGTAATTTACTGAAGGGCGTACTGCAAGTAAAACACAGAATTGTTGTCTGGGTATGGAATGGTCATAAACATATCAATTGTTAACCCTCATGACTGCATGGCTGACTAAGAGCTGCAGTTCACTGCCATTGCCCAACATCAAGAGGGAGTATCACACTGTATATCTCTTGCCCAGGAAAAGGTCCAAATTCAAAATTTGAAGTACAGTTTCTACTGAATGCATATTGCTTTTGCCCCATCATAAAGTTGAGAAATTATAATTTGAAACATTGTAAATCAGGGACTGTCTGTATATAGTTGTGTGTGTGTGTGTGTGTGTGTGTGTGTGTGTGTGATAGAACTGTTGAGCAGAGCAACCTGGTTTCCCTGATGGATCCAGAACGTGCAGTAATCAGGCTGAAGCCCTTTACATATAAGTGAGAAAATATCACTTTTCCATTTCAAATAGGAGAAAGGTGTCTGTCTGGCTCAAGGAGATGACAAAGAAGTTAAACCCTCCCTATGTAGTCCCTTATTATCCACTTTCTAAAAACACTATCTAGAGGTGGTGGTAGTGGTGGGGCACCCAGGCCCAACTTCAACAGTACCTGCATGGCTTTTGTAGCATCTCCAGGAAGACATGGGTCCCCACAAATGCTCACTCCTCACACCTCCTATTAAGGGATGCTGCATCCTTTGAGATGAACCAAGCACCCAGGGGCTGCCCCAAGGTTCCTAATACAAAATTCCTTTGACTCTGTCCCTTGCACTTCCTTGCTTATAAGCACAGAGCCCGCCAACCTCAGACAAACAGCAAAGTGTTCAAGAGGAGGAAAAGAAAAGAAAGAAAGAGAAGAAACACTGAGACAAAGCATGCGGACAAAATAAGGGAGAAGGTTGGTTGTGTCAATGTGGACAATGAAAAAGACTAAACCATTGAACAGAATCCCCCTGAACTTGCTCTAGCCCTGAAGTGCAGGAGGCCTGGCCAGAAGCCACCCGCTGTCACAGGGATCAAAGTCCCCATGAACTTAAGTCCAGACAACCCCCGGGAAGGAAGAGGAAGGAGGAGGGGATCTGAGCAGGAGGAGGCAATGCTCCCTCCACTCGCTCTTCAGAAAGGGCCCCTTTCACTGCCTCCCCATGTTCCTGTCTGTACAAACCTCTCACTGAGAAATCACCACAGGCCCCATCACCTAGCCTACTTAGTGGTTCAAAAATACCAAAGGGTTTGCAGAATTTCCATTCTTCCCAAAGTAGTTAAAATGCAAGCAGGCGGGAGAAAGAGTTGATGGAGGAAGCACACGCCCTTATTGGAACAGTCTTGTTTTGAAAAACTTCTGCCCTCTGGGGTTGAAAGCATTTCTTGGCCCAGTGGAATCAAGAGGTGCCATGATAGCTCCAGAAATGCTTCCAGCCCTTGACCTTGTTATTTATTTGCAAAGCCTTACAGGAAATCAGTTTATGTGTTCCATGAAAAACAAAGGAAAATGCAGGAATCAGGAAAAACAACAGACCGCTCCAAACAGCCTTACATGAACAGACTTTAAAGAAAACTAAATGCTCAAAAAATAGTTCCCTGTCACATGTAATCTCTCAACATGTACAGAAGACCCACTATGTGTTCAGGCCTATGCTAGGTGCTGACAGGGTCTGTGCCCTGAGAAGTTCATGTTTCCCAGGGTGGAGTAAGAAGTGCTGATGAGATAAAGGTGGTGAGTGGGTGATTTCAACTTCACCGCTGAGGAGCAGGATGAGCATAAGGCTTCAGACACAGAAGGAAGAGGGACATACTCTGGAAAGACTCCTAGCAGAATGTAACATTTAATTTGTACTGTGAAGAACAGGTAGGAGTTTTACAAATCAGAGAAAGAAGACACCTAGGAAGAAAGCAAATAATGTCTAAAACAATTTCAGAAATTGAGCCTAAAAATTACAATAAAAATTAAGCATGACTTTGGAAGACCTGATAGTCACTTATAACCATTTATGGCATGCTTTCTACATGTTGTGAGAAATTCACAGAAGAACAAGGGAGATGTGCCATGCACGTAAATGCCTGGGATTAAGTTCACCAAGAATTGCAAACTCAAATGACAACAGGGGACAGAAAGTAATAAATGAGTAATGGATGCAGACCTAGTATAGGGATCCTTTTTTGATAGAGACAGTATCTCAGAAAAATATTTCTACACTGTAAGAAAAACATCAGAACAAGCAATAGGCATTCATCCTCAGAGGGGAAGAGGCAGGAGAAAGTGGTGGGGATTGTGTTAGACAGAAAAGTGCATGGCCCTACAAAGAGGACAGCTGCTTCTCAACTCTGAACAGTTGTTGCCACCTAGGAATGCTGGCTCAGGGTGTCAGGTTTTCCAGCTTTCAAGAGAAGCCAGAAACCCTAATATTGGGAAAAGTGGGTTGTGGGAATTTTAAACTTTATAAATTATGGATCAAAATTAAAAATTGTGTAGGTGGATTAAAACAAGACTGTGGGCACAGTTTAAAACATTCCAATAATGGGAAATATTTGTCTGGAATGTCTAGGAAGACTTCATGGAGGAACTGCTGGTGAAGCTGAGCCTTAGCAAGTTATTGGCAGAACTGAAACCTCACATGGGAGGCTGAAAGGCAAAAGGGCTCAAGTGACAGCATCACTCATACTTTTGAAAGTCACATAATTCACAGGTCCCAAACTTGGCCATATACCAAAATGAACTTGGGAATTTTTGTTATTGTTTAATGGGTACAGAATTTCTGTATGTACAGAATGGGACGGTGAAAAGTGTCTAGAGATGGATAGTGGTGATGGTTGCACAATATTTTAAATGCACTTAATGCCACTAAATTATATACTTAAGAAACTTTAACATAGTAAAGTTTATGTAACCTACGTCATGTCTTCTTATTATAAACATTAGACACAGAGTATAGAAAAAGGTAATTTTAATAAGGACTTTTGTTCTCAACCTGTTGCCAGATGAATCTGCAGTGAACCAACTAATTCTACCCTTCACTCCCCTCAAACTATTAGGAATTCATCCCACTGGGCTCCTACATCTCAACATTGGCTATTTCACAGGCAACAACCCCAACTATTTCCATTAGAATGATCCTGGGCTTCATATGCTTTGATTCTGATTCATTGACCATTTATAAGATTTGGGGGAAGAGAGATGACAGAAAACAGCTAAGTGTAGGGTTCCCAGAAAATAAAGTCATGTGAATGCCTTTATTTGTGTGTATGTTTGTGTGTTATGTGTGTATGCATGAGTATGTTTAACCATATTGGTTTATTTTACTTAATTTTCTGCTTCTTGATTTTTAAAAATGTTAACTAACTTAGATACCTTCCCACTTCAGTACTTACAGATTTAATTCTTCATTTTCAACAGCTATCTAGTGTTCCACTACATGTAAGAAGCATGCCTCTTCCATTGACAGAAACTGAGGGAGGTTGCTATATTTTTTCCTCCACAAACTATGCTATAATAAATATTCTTCTATATATATTTATAAATTTGCACAAATATTCCATAAAAATTTCTAGATATATATAGTTGCAAGGTCAGTGGGTGTGGCTATTTAAATGCAATAAAATTTGCCCAACTATTCTGCAAAAAGAAAGATTGCACCAATTTTTATACTTCCACCAAAAGTGTTGTGGACTCTAGAAGGCTTTTTAGACTCCAAGAACCCTACTCCCAGAAATCCTGATGCAGTAGTTCTGTGGTAGGGTCTGGAGGTCAATATTATTTAAAAACTCTATAGGTAACCCTAATATTTACCAACTTTTGAAACCATTGATCTTAGTACGATATGAACATCAAATTGTATATTAACAATTGCAACTAAAATGTAAGAACCAAGAAACATTGTTGACAGAAATTGAAGAAGTCCTAAATAAATGGGAGGGTATACTATGTTTATGAATTAGAATACTGGATATTGCAAGGATATCAATTCCCAAATTGATTTGTGGATTAAATGTAATCACAATCAAAGAGCAAGAAGAGAAAGAGAACACAAGCTGATTTCTTAAAAAATAGAGCAGGAAGACATATTAGCAGGTGTCAAAACCAATCACAAAGATATAGCAATTAGACAGGGTTGTATTGGCACTAGAATAGACAAAAAAAAAAAACACCAGAAAAGCATAAAGAATAGAATATACACTGTCACTGGTGCCGAGGATGAGAGTACAGTACAGCAGAGAAAGAATGGCCTTTTCGATAAATGGTGCTGATCAACTGTATTACCTTTTGGGAAAAGAATGAATCGTGACCCCTACTTCTCACCATACACAAAAATAAAATCCTGACAGATTGTAGGTCAGATGTAAAATAATAGAGATATTAGAAAAATACATATGAAAATATCTTTATGACCCTCAGGTAAACAGATTGTGTAAGAGGAAACAAAAAGCATTAACCATTTTTAAAATGACAAATTGGACTATATTAAAATTAAAATGTTCTGCTCATCAAAACATACCATTAAGAGAGTAAAAGGGCAAGCCAGAGTGAGAAAGGTATTTATAATATATATATCTGGCAAAATATTCATAAAGAGAATATTTTTTTAAATTCCTATAAATCAATATGGAAAAGATAATAAACCCCAAGATAAGAAAATGTGCAAAAGATCTGAACAGACACTTCGTATGAAGAGGATATCCAACTGACTGATAAACATAGGAAAAGTTGCTCAACTTCACTGGCTGTCAGAGAAATGCAAATTAATAATGATTGAAATGAAAAAAAAAAGATAATATCAGTATATAGTGCTAGTGGAAGTATAAATTAGTACAGTCTTTTTGTAAAACTGTTTGACACTATCTACTAAGTTGAATCATGCTGCACTCCTCCGAATTACTGAGGAAGATAATCTTTATGCCATTCATTTAGTATTAACTGTTGCCTTGAAAAACAATGGGTGGTTTTCACATATATATTTCTTAACCCTCTACCCAGCATTTTAAGGTGTCCTGGAGCTTTACTTCTTATACCTCATTTCTTATACCACTAGAGTATCCAGTCCATCATATGGTAAATATGCAGAATGATATGTTGAAGGTGGCACTGATTTACATTGTTAATCAATAAGTCCATTTATATGTTACCAAAAAACTGACTCACTTTTCTTTAATATCTTCTACAAGTTAAACATGCTAGTGTCTTAGATCTCAATTTTAAAAATCTGCTATAATCCCATTTCTGGGAACTTAATCAAAATAATATTATTTATCTACCAGAAACTGTGCTAGTCACTGAGGACAAAACAGGAGCAAAAACAAATACCTGGCTGGGATAATCATGACCAGACCATAAAAATAAATGCTTGGGTTCCAGTGTAAGATGATGATATAGGAGGATACTGAACTCACTTCCTTCCATGGATACACTGATATGGAACAACTCCCTCTAAAGAAATCTAAAAACTGAGTGAACCCTACATATCGGGTGAGAGAGAGGGCCCACACTGAAGCAGGTAGGAGAGACTGGGATACAATCGTACCATAAACCTCATCCTTGATATGGCAACCCACAATTGGGAGAACTCAAAACCCAGAGCTTTTTCTCTCAGAAGCAAAAGCTTTAAATCTCACAGCAGGCACCCCAGCTTTCAAGAACTGCACCTGACAAACAAGCTTCCGAAAATCTAGTTTTGGAAACCAGCAAGGCCCATGTCCACAAGAACCACAGGCCACAACAATCTGAGAAATGGTTCTTCAAGGGCTCATATGTGGACTCACCAGCCCCAGCACTTAGTGCAAAGGTGGGAGATCAAGAGGTAGCCAGACTTTCTGTAAAAGAGGCTCACTGGCTAATGATAAAGCACTGGCCTAAGGGGTAGGCATCTAATTTAACACAAATCTAGATGTCTAATGGCTGGCAGGCACCACCTTCATGTTCCAGTGGCATATTTGCACTCTCCACTTGCTGTGCTCCATCAGGGGGCACCTCTACATCACATGGCTCTGGTGGCCAGTGGGGCTCATGGGTCCCACAGAACTGTAACCAATGGAAAAAGAGCTCTTAAATGCCTACCATTCTTAGGGCACACCAAAAAGCAACAGACTCAGGACCTCGGTCTGATGTAAAAGAGGACTATTTAGGTTATCATCATAGCTTCAGCTTGAGGGTCAGGCTTCCAATTAAACACAGCAAAGAGTTGACTGGAATCCCTTCCAGAGACCTCAAAGGGTCTATCTTTGCTATTCCCTGTCTGCCATGCTCCAGAGTGCCAGTATCTTCCAGAGGGGAGCTTTTACATACAACTGGTACCCTGGTTTTTATATCTGGTGCCCCAGTTTTTGCACTGCCCTTTAATTGTCTGGCTCTGGTGGCAAGGGGGTGCTGGTGTCCCTGCATCCCATGGGACCATAATAGACAGTTCTTGGCTGCCACCCCCAGGACACTGCACAGATCAGACTGAAACACACCCCCGGTCTTTCTGTGAAAAATGTCTACCTGCTTGTCCTAGAGCTTTGGCCTGAAGGATGGGCTTCAGATTTGGGACATATCTAGGGGCCAACAGAAGTGCTCTCAGGGAATAGGCTGGTGGATGCCATCTTTATGCTTTCCTGCTGTCTCACTACAGTTCACTGGTGTCCCCAAAGAGAGTTTAACATTCATTGGGAGCCCCACTTTTTGCATCTGCTACTAGGGGGACACCTCCAGATCACCTGGCTCTGGTGGCCAGCAGAGCATACACTGTGGTTCCAAAGGATTGTATTATTTGCAAACCTTAAAAGCTGCTGCCTGAGGGTCTGGCTCCAACTGGTCTGATTCTAGGTGCTGACTGAGATCCTCCCCTTTGGGAAACTGTTAGGTCTTGGAACACCTTCAACTGCTAGGCTATTTTTTCTTTAATTACTTTAATATAAAAGACAGAAATGTTCCTTATTTCATATAATATTTTTAAAAAAACCGTTTTAAAGTATTTAATAAATTCAGGGCACCTTAGTGGCTCAGTTGGTTAAGCATCTGCCTTCGGCTCAGGTCATGATCCCAGGGTCCTGGGATCCAGCCCCACATCAGGCTCTCTGCTGAGCAGGAGGCTCCCTCTGCCTTCCACTCTCCCTGCTTGTGCTCTCTCTCTCTGTCAAATAAACAAATAAAATCTTTTTTGAAAAGTATTTAATAAATAATGAAAATAAATGTATTGAAGGGTAGCAATGACTACAAAATTAATACTACCAAACACTACCAAGTCAGACAAAGAAAGGGAAATACCATATGATTTTATGTATATGTGGAATCTAAAAAACAAAACAAATAAACGAAAAGGCAGAAACAGACCCATAAATACAGAGAACAAACTGAACATTCATGTGTTATCTCCTTGAAAAATAGGCTTATTTCTAAAAGTAGCTGTACTGCCAACCACCAACTCAATGTGATAGACAACCTGACCTTAATGGTAGAATACACTGACATTCCTGAAGCTAGTCCAGCTAGTGGTGCCCTGCAAATGATTAAACGTAAAGCTCTAGATACCAATGATGGATGGCAATTCAAGAAGTCACGGCCATTAGAGATACAAAACAAACCATCTAAAACAGATACTGATAGTAGTAATCAAGAAAAAGCATCCACAATGAGCAGCCCCGAAACAGATGAAGACATTGAAAAAATGAAGGGTTGTGGTGACTATCCACAGTCTCCTACATTTTGATCATTTTAGGCCAAAAGGACATTTTTAATTGGCTGAAGGGTAAAGCCATTTATATTGTTTTTACTATGTTCAGGTATTTTGCAGTAATATATAAGTTCTAGTACATTTATTTTTTAAAGCACTTTATTTTAAAACCATAACCTTTTTTTGTCCCCCTCCTTTGTTAAAGATTTTAAGTAATTCCTACACCCAACATGGAGCTTGAACCTACAACCCCAAGATCAAGAGTCGTATGTTCCACCAACTGAACCAGCGAGGCGCCCCCCCCTGTTTTTTTGCTCCTTATACGAAACTGTTGAGGGAAAAGCTTAAATGATATTCTTTTAAACTTCTATAGCATTCTTTAGAATTGGAAAAGAAAGACTAACCTTATTTTCACAATAGAAAAAAATGTCTAAAGTTAATATGAAATGTATTTCATTTTTATCTAAGGCACCGTAATTCCTGCTCCTTAAGTTACAATAAATGGCTAGGGTTGCCAGATAAAATGCTGGACAACATGCAGTAAAAAAAAAAAAAAAAGGAGGGATGATGGGCAAAATAGGATGAAGGGACATGGCAGGTAGATGCTTCCAGTTATGGAATGAATAAGTACTGGAAATAAAATGTACAGCATAGGGAATACAGTCAATGATATTGTAATAGTGTTGTATGATGAGAGATGGTAGCTACACTGTGGCAAGCATAGCATAACATATAGAGTTGTCAAATCACTATGTTGTACACTGAAACTAATGTAACATTGTGTGTGAACTATACTTCACAACTAGGCTCCTTGGACAGTCACAGAGGTTTGAGAGACAACCAAAAACTAGTACAGGGTTAAATGATGAAGCATATCTCCTACATGAGGCCTCTACTTCATCTGGCATAAGTGGCTCTTTTATCTAATGCACAAATCCAACACAGATTGTCAAGGAAAATGAAGAAGCAGAGGAATATGTTTCAAATGAAGGAACAAGATAAGACCTCAGGGAAAAAAAATCTTTAAGTAAATGGACATACATAATTTACTTGATAAAGAGTACAAAGTAACAGTCATAAAGAGGCCCATAAGACTCAGGAGAAGAATGGATGAACACAGTAAAAACTTCAACAAAGAACTAGGAAATAAAATGAAGTACGAAATAGAAGTCATAAAACTGAAGAATACAGTAACTGCACTGAAAAACACACTAGAGGGGTTCAACAGCAGACTAAATGAAACAGAAAAAAAGGATCAGTAAATTTGAAGGGAGGGCAGTGGAATGCACTACCAGAGAAGCAAAAACTTTTTTAAAAATGAAAAAAAAGGTGAAGATAGCATAAGGGACTTACAGGACAGCATCAAATGGATTAACATTCACATTACAGGGGTCCCAGAAGAGGAAGAGAGAGGAGAAAAGGGCAGAAAACATTTGAAGAAGTAATGGCTGAAAATTTTCCTAACCTGGGGAAGGAAACAGACATCCTGCAGGAAGCCCAGAGAGTTCCACAGAAGATAAACCCAAGGAGACCTACACCAAGAAACATTATATTTAAAATGTCAAAAATTAAAGGAGAGAATTGCGGCATCTGGGTGGCGCAGTCAGTTGAATGTCTGATTCTTGGTTTTAGCTTAGGTAGTGATCTCAGGGTTATGAGATCAAGCCCCGCATCAGATTCCACCCTCAACATAGAGTCTGTTTGAGATCCTCTCTCACTCTCCCTCTGCCCCTCGTGCTCTCTCTCTAAAATAAATAAATAAATCTTTTAAAAATTTAAAGGAGAGAATCTGAAAAGCAGCAAGAGAAAAATAACTTGTTACATACAAGGGGAAACCTCATAGGACTATCAGCAGATTTTTCAGCAGAAAATTTGTAGACCAGAAGGGAGTGGCACCATATATTTAAAGTGCTGAAAGAAAAAACTTCCAACCAATAATAGTCTACCTGTCAATGTTATTCAGAACTGAAGGAAAGATAGTTTTCTAGACAAGCAAAAGCTAAAAGTGTTCATCGTGAATAAACCAGCCATACAAGACATATTAAATTTCTTCACACTGAAAAGAAAGGATGCTAATAAGTAACAAGAAAAACTATGAAAGTATAACTCTTGCTGGTAAAGGTAAATACATAGTAAAGATAGTGCATTCATTACTTATAAAGCTAGCATAAGTGCTAAAAGACAAAGTTGTAAAAAAAACACCCTTATGCTGAGCAAAATAAGTCAATCAGAGAAAGACATGTATCATATGACCTCACTGATATGAGGAATTCTTAATCTCAGGGAACAAACTGAGGGTTGCTAGAGTGGTGGGGGGTGGGAGGAATGGGGCGGCTGGGTGATAGACATTGGGGAGGGTATATGCTATGGTGAGCACTGTGAATTGTGCAAGACTGTTGAATCACAGACCTGTACCTCTGAAACAAATAATACATTATATGTTAAAAAAGAAGAAGAAGATAGCAGGAGGGGAAGGATGAAGGGGGGGAAATTGGAGGGGGAGATGAACCATGAGAGATGATGGACTCTGAAAAACAACCTGAGGATTCTAGAGGGAAGGGGGGTGGGAGGATGGGTTAGCCTGGTGATGGGTATTAAAGAGGGCACGTTCTGCATGGAGCACTGGGTGTTATACACAAATAATGAACCATGGAACACTACATCAAAAACTAATGATGTGATGTATGGTGATTAACATAACATAATAATAAAAATAAATAAATAAATAAATAACACCCTATAATTACAATAATTCATTCAGGGATACACGAGATAAAAATATGTAAAATGTGACATCAAAAACATAAAATGTGGTGGGAGAAAGTAAAAACAGCTTTAGAATGCGTTTATATTTTATTATCAATTTAAAATAGAATGTTATCAATATAAGTTGTTATATGTAAGAATCATGGTAACCACAAAACAAGAACTTATGTAAGATACACAAAAGAGAAAGAGAAAGGAATCTAGACATACCACTAAAGCAAGTCATCGAACCACAAAGGAAGAGAGCAACAGAAGAAATGAACAACTACAAAAGAGCCAGAAAACAGTTAACAAACCAAGTTGGCAATGTAGGAAAACCCTGAACTCACCTCCTCCATGGACACACCGACTCTATACCTATTAATAAAATAGTTATTCCTGAAGAAGAACTACAGGGCTGACTAAACAGCTTCTGCACAACAAAAGATAGAGAGACCAGATAGAAAATGGCAAGAGAAATAGAGACACAGTAATGAAGGGAACCCTCACCCCTGAAGCTGCCAACTACAGTGGGGAGGGATAATACTGAGGAACTGCAAAGAGATTCATCTGCCCGAGGGCACAGACAAAAGCTGTGATTTAAATGGGCAACTAGAATATAAAGAAACCAGTCCTAGAACCCTGCAAAATGGCAAGGGAAGTGCTGAAACTCTCCATGGGTTGGAGGGGCAGGCAAACTCCACAGTTTATGTTCCCCCCCCTCCACACTGATAGCCCAGATGGGAGCAACATCCACGAGCTATAGCTGGCCTGCTGCCTTGGTGAGCCCTGGACCCCTAGCCCACACCAGCCTCAAACATCCTAGTACACAGGGGAAAAAAAAAAATGACTGTTCAATAGAGCAATTAGAATATAAAGGATCTAGTCCTAGAACAGAAAATGGTAGGGGTGCTGCTCAAAATCTCTCTGGGTAAGAGGAGCTGCCTCCTTGGTTTACATTCCCCCTCCACCCTGATAACTCAGACAGTAAAAGAGTCTAGGTGCCATAGCTGACATGACACCTTGGCAAGCCCTGGACCCCTAGCCCATACCAGACCCAGACACTCTGGGGCACAGAAAAAATAAGGCTGTGGTTTTAAAAAGCACCTACAATATAAAGGATCCAGCCCTAGAACTACACCAAACAGTGAATGAGCTGCTGAAACGCACTCTGGCTCAGAGTGGCTGACAATCACCATGACTTATGTTCCTCCTTGAACTTGGTAGCAGACAGGAGTGGGGGCCAGACACCATAGCTGACCTGCTGTCTCAGCGAGCCCAGAGACCCTAGCACATACCAGCCCAGTAATCCACCAAGGTGGCCTCAACATGATGGGCACTGGAGCACCACTGGGGAGCACTCATTATAGCTCCAGCTATTTCACTAAGGTGACAAAGGTGCAAAACACCTCAGAACACTCTAGGAACCCATTATTTTAACTCCAGATGACTTGCCAGGGTACCACTGGCACAGAGTGCTTTGACTCCGGCTGCCCTGCCAGGGTGCTCCCTGCACAGAATACCCCAGACCACCTAGCCTGTGCTCACCTCAGCCCCAACAGCATGGCCAGGGTGCTCTCTCCATGAAATGCCACAGGACACACCAGTTTACACCCACTTCAGATTTAGCTGTCCTGCCAGAGTGCCCTCTGCATGGAGAGCACTGGACCTCCCTTGTTTACACTCATTTCACCTGCAGATGTAATCTCAGGATGCCTTCATTGCAGGTAGTAGTGGGACTTGGCTAATGCCCACCTCAGCTTTAGCTGTCCTGCCAGAGAAATCTCTACACAGAGAGCACCAGGATATCCAGCTTTCACACAATTCAACTTCAGCTGTCCTACCAGGGGAACCCCTTGCATGAAGAGCCCAGGGACCACACCAACCCACACTTGCTTCAGCTCAGACCATACCACCAAGGCAATCACAGCACTAAGCGTCCTGGGACTCACATCCATGCTAGTCACAGCTCCATTTAGCCAGCCAAAGTCACCAGAGACACACAGTCAACACAGGGGATGACCATAAACAATACCACTCTTTAAGGTTAGGAGAAATAGCTGTTTCACCTAACTCATAGAAACAAACACAGAGTCAAGCAAAATGAGGAAACAGAGGATATCCTCCAAAGGAAAGAATAAGACAAAACCTCAGAAAAAGATCTAAATGAAATGAAGATAGCCAATCTACCTGATAAAGGGTTCAATGTAATGGTCATAAAGATGCCCACTGGAGAGAAGTGTGGATGAACTCAATGAGAATTTCAACAAAGACACAGAAAATATAACAGAGAACCAATCAGAGTTGAAGAATACAATAAATGAAATGAAAAATATATAAAAAAAATCCACACTGAACAGCAAAAGAAAAACGAATTTATATATATATATATATATATATATATATATATATAAAGAAGGTAGGTTAAAGGGTTAGAGGATTTCCAGGATAATATCATGCAAACAAACATTTGCATGATAGGGTCCCAGAAGGAGAAGAAAGAAAGACAGGGGCAGAAAACTTACTTGAATAAATAATAGCTAAAACTTCCCCAATCTGGGGAAGGAAACAGACATCCAGATTCAAGGAGCCCAGAGAGTTCCAAACAAGATAAACCCAATGAGGTCCATAATGATACATAATAATTAAGATGTCAAAGATGAAAGAAAACGAATCCTAAAAGCAGGATGAAAAAAGCACCTACTTACATACAAGGGAAACCTCGTAAGACTATCAGCTGATTTTTCAGAACTTTGTAGGCCATAAGAAAGTGGCATGATATATACAAAGTGTTGAAAGGAAAAAAAAACCCAGAAAACAAAAAACAAAACTACAGCTAAGAATACTCTATGGGGCAAGATTATCATTCAGAATTAATGAGAGAGAGAGTTTCCCACAAAAACGAAAGTTAAGGAGTTCACCAGCACTAAACCAACCTTATAAGAAATGTTGAAAGGAATTCATTAAGGGGGGGGGGGCGGGGGTGTGGAGAAGACCACAATTAGAAGTACAAAAATTGACAGGACAAAATTTCATGAGTAAAAGCAATAGTAGAGCAATCACTTATAAAATTAGTATGAAGGTTAAAGACTAAAATAGTAAAATCAACTATATCTAAAAAATAAGTTAAGGGGACTCACAAAAAAGATGTAAACTATGACAACATCTATGTAAAACATAGACTGGAAAATAAATATGAAGTTTTTTTAGTATGTGCTCAGTTTTAAAAGGCTGCTATGTAATTAGGTTGTTATATATGAATCTCATAGTAACTACCAACCAAAACCTATAATTGATACACAAAAAATAAAGAGAAACAATGCAACAAAAAACACTGAAGAAAGTCCTAAATCACAAAGAAAGAGAGCAAGAGAAAATGGAACAAAGAAGAACTACAAAAACAATTAGAAATCAATGAACAAAATGTCACTAAATACCTATCAATAACTGCTTTAAAAATGAATGGTCTATGGGTAATAGACACTGGGGAGAGTATGTGCTCTGGTAAGCGCTGTGAATTGTGCAAGACTGTTGAATCTCAGATCTGTACCTCTGAAACAAATAATGCAATATATGTTAAGAAAAAAAAAAAAGAAGAAGGTAGGAGGAGGGGAAGAATGAAGGGGAGGAAATCGGAGGGGTAGACGAACCATGAGAGACGATGGACTCTGAAAAACAAACTGAGGGTTCTAGAAGGGAGGAGGGTGGGAGGATGGGTTAGCCTGGTGATGGGTATTGAGGAGGGCACATTCTGCATGGAGCACTGGGTGTTAAGCACAAGCAATGAATCATGGAACACTACATCTAAAACTAATGAGGTAATGTATGGGGATTAACATAAGAATAAAAAAATTTAAATAAAAAAAAATGAATGGTCTAGGGGCGCCTGGGTGGCTCAGTCGTTAAGTGTCTGCCTTCGGCTCAGGTCATGATGCCGGGGTCCTGGGATCGAGCCCCACATCGGGCTCCCTGCTTGGCGGGAAGCCTGCTTCTCCCTCTCCCACTCCCCCTGCTTGTGTTCCCTCTCTTGCTGTGTCTCTCTCTGTCAAATGAATAAATAAAATCTTAAAAAAAAAAAAAAATGAATGGTCTAATTGCTCCAATCAAAAGACAGAGGTGAAGGAATGGATAAAAAAAAAAAAAAAAAAAAAAACACAAGACCCATCTATATGCCACCTACAAGATATTCACTTCAGATCTAAAGACACATAAAAGTGGAAAATAAATGCATGGAAAAAGATATTCCATGCAAATGAAAACAAAAAAAGCCAGAGGGTAATACTTATATCAGACAAAATAGACTTTAAAACAAAGACTAAAAAAAGACAAAAAAGGGCATCACATACTGATAAAGGGATCAAGTCAAGAAGAAGATATAAAAATTGTAAATATCTATGCACCCAACATTGGAGCACCTAAATAAATAAAGCAAATATTAGCAGACATAAAGAGAGAAATTGACAGTAATCCAATAGTAGGGGACATTAAGACCAAACATATATATCAATGGATAAGATCATCCAGACAGAAAATCAAAGAGGAAACAGTGGCTTTGAATGACGCATTAGACCAGATGGATTTAACAGATATATACAGAAGATTCCATCCAAAAACAATAGAATACATATTCCTTTCAAGTGCACATGAAACATTCTCCAGGATACATCATGAGTTAGGCTACAAAACAAGACTCAGTAAATTTAAGAAGACTGAAATCATATCAAGCATCTTTTCCAACCACAATGGTATGACACTAGAAATCAATTAGAATGGGAAAAACACAAACACATGGAGGCTAAACAACATGCCATTAAACAACAAATGGGTTAAGAAAGAAATTAAAGAGAAAATTAAAAAATACATGGAAATGAATGAAAATGAAAACACAAAGGTCCAAAATCCTGGGACACAGCAAAAGTAGTTTTAAGATGAACCTGAATAAAATACAGGCATAACTTAAGAAACAAGAAAAATCCCAAACAATCTTACCTTACATCTAAAGGAACTAGAAAAAGAACAACAAAACCCAACGTTAGGATAAGGAAGAGAAAAATAACCAGAGTGAAAATAAATTAAATAGGGACCAACAAAACAATAGAAAAGATTAATGAAACCAAGAATTGGTTCTTTGAAAAGATAAACAAAATTGATAAATTTGTAGTCAGGCTCAGCAAGAATAAAAGAGAGAGGACCCAAACAAATAAAATCAGAAATAAGAGGCAAAGTAACAATAGACTTTGCAGAAACACAAAGGATTATTAGAGACTACTATGAAAAATGATATGCCAACAAATTGGACAACCTAGAAG
This sequence comes from Mirounga leonina, assembly GCF_011800145.1. Taxonomy (NCBI): domain Eukaryota; kingdom Metazoa; phylum Chordata; class Mammalia; order Carnivora; family Phocidae; genus Mirounga; species Mirounga leonina. The sequence goes on along the minus strand of NW_023270415.1, from coordinate 21,998,450 downwards.
AAATGGATAAACTTCTAGAAACATACAATCTTCCAAAAATGAATCAGGAATAGAAAATCTGAACAGATTACTAGTAACAAAACTGAATTGGTAATCAAAAACCTCCCAACAAATATCTAGGATGGATGGATTCACAGGTGAATTCTACAAAACATTTCAAGATGAGTTAACACCTATTCTCCTCAAACTAGTCACACACACACACACACACACACACACACACTACAGGCAATATTCCTGATAAGCATAGATGCAAAAATCCTCAATAAAATATTATAAAACAACATTCAATAATACAGTAAAATGATCATTCACCACGATCAAGTGGAATTTATACAGGGGATGCAAGGATGGCTCAATATCAGCAAATCCACCACCATGATATACCACATTAACAAAATAAAGGATAAAAATCATAGGATCATTTCAATAGATATAGAAAAAGCATTTATGATAAAAATTCTCAACAAAGTGGGTTTATAGGAAAAAGGCTATATATTATAAACCAACAGCTAACATCATACTCAATGGTGAAAGACTGAGAGCTTTTCTTCTAAGATCAGGAACAAGACAAGGATGTCCACTTTCACCAATTTTATTCAACATAGTTCTAGAAGTCCTAACCACAGCAATTAGACAAGAAAAACAAATAAATAAAAGGCCTCCAAATTGGTAAGGAAGAAGTAAAATGGCCACTATTTGCAAATGACATGTATTATACATAGAAAACCCTAAAGACTCACCAAAAAAAAAACTATTAAAAGTAATATATGAATAAAGTTGCAGGACACAAAATTAATACACAGAAATCTGTTGCATTTCTGTATGCTAATAATGAGGTAGCAGAAAGAGAAATTAAGAAAAAAAATCATTTACAATGGTACTACAGAGAATCAAATACCTAGGAATAAACTTAGCCAAGAAGGTGAAAGATTTGTACTCTGAAAACTATAAAACACTGATGAAAGAAATTGTGAGTTGCACAAATGAAAAGATATTCTATGCACATAGATTGGAAGAATATTGTTAAAATGTCCATACTACCCAAAGACATCTACAGATTCAATGCCATCAATATTAAAATATCAATAGAATTTTTCACATCAGATTCAATGCAATTCCTATCAAAATACCAATAACATTTTTCACAGAACTAGAACAAATAAAAAAAAATTGTATGGAACCACAAAAGACCATGGATAGCCAAAGTAATCTAGAGAAAGAAGAACAAAGCTGGAAACATCATGCTCCCTGGCTTCAACTGTATTACAAAATTATGGTAATCAAAACAGTATGGTATCAGAATAAAAACAAAATCATAGATCAATAAAACAGAATAGACACCTCAGACATAAACCCATGTATATATGGTCAATTAGTTTATGACAAAGGAGCCAAGAATATACAATGGGGAAAGGACACTCCCTTCAATAAATGTTGTTGGGACAAGTGGACAGCTTCATGCAAAGAATGAAACTGGATCACTACCTTAAATCATACACAAAAATTAACTCAAAATTGACTAAAGACCTGCATGTAAGATCTAAACCCATGAAACTCCTAGAAGAAAACATAGATGGTAAGCTTCTTGAGACCACTCTTTATGATTTTTTTTGGATTTGACACCAAAAACAAAGGCAACAAAATAAGAAATAAGCAAGCAGGACTTCATCAAACTAAAAAGCTTCTGCACAAAGGAAATCATCAGCAGAATGAAAAGACAACTTACTGAATAAAAGACAATAAATGAAATAATAAATGAATAAATGAAATCATATATCTGATGTTTATAAAGAATTCATACAACTCAATAGCAAAAAGCAATCAGATTTAAAAATGAGCAGAGGACCTGAACAGACATTTTTCCAAAAAAGACATACAGATGGCCAATAGATACATAAAAAGGTACTCAACATCACTAATCATTACAGATACACAAATCGAAACCATATTACTTCATACCTGTTAGAATGGCTAGTATCAAAAAGACAAGAAACAGACTTCCTGGGAAGATAGTGGAGTAGGAGGACCTAAGCCCACCTCAGCCCATGGATACATCTAGGTAACACCCACATTAGCATAAATAATCCAGAAACAGCCTAAAAACTGGCAGAACACACTCTCCACAGCTAATTGTAGAGAAGAGGCCACATTGAAAATGATAGGAGACAATGGTCAGGAACAAAACTGACTGTGGAAGTGAGGGACACTGCAACAACAGAGAAGGGAGAGGAGCAGAATGCACCTCAGGAACCCCAGGCACAGGAGACCCTCACTGGAAAGATGGATCCCCATAACATTTGGTTTTGAAAACCAGAGGGGAACTTCATGAGTTCTTACAATCAATGGGGCCTAACACCTGGAACTTTAAAAACCAGCACATTCAGCTCTAGGAGAGCCAAGAGGGCAATAGGAAACTGAAACAGTACACCCCACCCCCATATTCTCCTGTGGACCCCCCCTCAGCGGTTCTCCAAAACAGCTCTAGGTCCCTTCCAGTAGTAAACCAGCACAAACCTTACTGGAACTGCATGCCCCACCCCTGCGTTATCCTATGGATGCACTCACCCAAAGCACACTCAACAGGAGTCCATCCAAAGCAGCACCACAAGCATGGTATTGTGCAAACACCCCCAACAGGGGCCAGCACCACTCCAAAGTGACCCATGCCTGGGGAAACTGCACACTAGTTCAACTGCAGCACCGGCAGTGTGCTAGAAGACGACATTTGGTCTGTGGGCCCTACCCATCAACAATAGCCTCTCACGGGAAAACACAGAGAGAGCAACCTGCAGTTCAGTGCAACTGCAACTCTGGAAGACCCCAGGTCTGACCCAACTCAAGCCCTGGGTGGCCCATTAACAACATAGAGACCGAACCCTGCCAATGATAGGCAAAGAGAGCCATTGCAGATGACTGGACTGAGAGAAAATGTGGCTCAGCCCTAACAGTGGGGTACATGCAACACACATAGGAGACACCCTTGAAGCACCAGGTTCTGGGGAACAGGGGACATTGCACTACATGGCAATCCAAGACCTCTTCTTCATAAGGCCACTACTTTCAAGAGCAGAAGTTATAGGTGACTTTCCTAACACATAAAAAAAGATACAGAATTAGACAAAATGAGGAGACAGAGGAATATGTATGTCCCAAATGAAAGAATAGAACAAAAATCACAGCAAGAGAGCTAAACAAAACAGAGATAAGTAATATCTCTGATAGAGAATGTAAAGTAGTGGTCATAAAGATATTCACTGGACTTGAGAAAAGAGTGGAGAATCTCCGCAAGATCCTCAACAAAGACATAGAAAACATAAAATAGAACCAACCAGAGAGTAAAAAAAAAAAAAAACAAAAAAAACCCTCAACAACTGAAATAAAAAATACACTAGAGGGAATAAATAGTACACTAGAGGAAGTAGAACATATCAGTAACTTGCAGAACAGAGTAATGGAAAGCAATCAAGCTGAACAGAAGAAAAAAAAATTAAAAAATGAGAATAGATTAAGGGAACTCAGCAACACCATCAAGCATAACAATATTTGCATACTAGGGATCCCAAAAGGAGAAGAGAGGGAAAGGGGGCGGAAAATTATTTGAAGAAATACTAGCTGAAAACTTCCCAAATTTAAAGAAGGACACAGAAATCCAGATCCAGAGGCACAGAGCCCCCAACAAAATCAACCCAAGGGGGTCCATAGCAAGATACTTAGTAATTAAAATGACAGAGAATAATAATAAAGAGATAATTTTAAAAGCAGAAAGAGAAAAGAGAACAGTTACACACAAGGGAAACCCCCCAAGGCTATCAGCTGATTTTTCAGCAAAAACTACAGGCCAGAAGGGAGTGGCAAAATATATTCCAAGTACTAAAAGGAAAAAAATCTGCAGCCAAGAATACTCTCTCCAGCAAGGCTATTATTCAAAATAGAAGGAGAGGGAGAGTTTCCCAGACAAAGAAAAAGTAAAAGAATTCATGACCACTAGACCAGCCTTACCAAAAATGTTAAAAGGGACTCTCTGAGTGGAAAGACCATAACAAGGAGTAAGAAAAGTAGGAAGCACAACAGCAGTAAAATTAAGTATATCTATAAAAAATCAGGTGGGTGGGGGGATGTGTTAAATAGGTGATGGGGATTAAGGAGGACACTTCTGATGAGCAGTGGGTGATGTATGGAAGTGTTGAATCACTACATTGTACACCTGAAACTAAAATAACACTGTATGTTAACTAACTGGAATTAAAATAAAAACTTAAAAAAAAAAGAAAATGTAGTATACATATACAATAAAATATTATTTAGCCATAAAAAAGAATAAAATCTTGCCATTGCAACAATATGGCTGGACCTTGAGTACATTATGCTAAGTGAAATAAATCAGAGAAAGACAAATACCATATGATCTCACTTATCTATGGACTCGAAAAACACAGAACAAAACAAACAAACAAACAAACAACCTGAGCTCATAAATACAGAGAATGATTGGCAGTTGGTGGTTGCCATAGGCAGGGGATAGGGAATGGGCAAAATGGGTGAAGGGGTCAAAAGGTATAAATTTCTAGTTATAAAATAATTAAGTCATGGGGACTACAGTTAATAATACTGCACTGAACATTTGAAAGTTGCAAAAAGAATAGTTCTTACGAGTTCTCACCACAAGGGGAAACAATTTTTTAACCGTATGACATCAGATGTTAATCAGATCTATTGTGATGATCATTTGCAATATATATAAATATGAAATCATGTACACCTGGAACTAATATAATGTTATATGGCAAGTCTTCCTTAATAAAAAAATGAATGTTTGATGACAAATATGAAGATACTATAAATTATACTTCAATGTGCCAATAAGCTGGGGACGTTCTGCCTCTGTGCTCCAGGAGAATCTTCAACCTCCCCCACATCACATTTAGCATGCTTTGTGTTGGTTAATTGCCTCAAGCCCCCTCTAGCCCCTTAGTTCCATGAGGACTGGAATCCTGTCTGTTTTGTCCATCCCATCTCTAGTAGAGAGCACATGTGAGAATTGAGTAAAAAAAAAAAAAAAAAAGTACATCTATTTAATGAAATAATGTGCAGCCATTAGAGAAATGATGTAGCACTAGCTATAGTCACAGAAAGCTGCCCACAATATATTATTTAGTCCAAGGAAAAAATCAAGGCACAGATTGGATGAATATATACCAATGTATGCAGTGATAATCTATGAATGGTGGAATTTTGAAGGATTTTAACTTCTTATGTCTTTATTTTCTTAAGCTACCAATGAGCAAATGATATATCTAAATTTAAAAGCTATTTTAATTTTTAAATAAATTTTCCCTATTTTCTATGTTTAGCAAGATTTAGCTCAAACACCATGTCTTTGGCAGAGAGGTAATTTCTTCCCTGAAGCTAGGCATTTTGAGGGCCGTGCCCTGTCCAAGAGGTGAAGTTTTCCATGATCTCTGCTTTTTCATACATCTTCCCAGTTGGTACAGTGAAAATGCACTGGGTCACCCAGGCAGGCCAGTCCCCTGCCACACAGCCTTGGCTTGAACCTCTTTTTTTTTTTTTTTTTTTTTAAAAGATTTTATTTATTTATTTGACAGAGAGAGACACAGCGAGAGAGGGAACACAAGCAGGGGGAGTGGGAGAGGGAGAAGCAGGCTTCCAGCGGAGCAGGGAGCCCGATGCGGGGCTCGATCCCAGGACCCCAGGACCCCAGGATCATGACCTGAGTCGAAGGCAGACGCTTAACGACTGCGCCCCCCAGGCGCCCCAGCTTGAACCGCTCTTTACACCACCAACACCATTTACCTTTTCACCATGTAGTCAGTGAGTATCTATTCATATAGGCCCTGAATATCTATGCTAGACCCTGAACTAGACAGAAGGAAAGCATGGGAGATTGGCTGGCACAGAGTCCATGCCCTCAAGGAGATCACAAAATCCTTGGGAGACAAGGCACACACACATGCATGTGTGCACACACACCAACACGGAAGAGTGCAATTATCTGCCTCCTGCCTCCTCGAGGCCATGGTCTTGGCACTGTTCTGGTGATTGCTAACTACTCCTGGAAGCCAGTATGCTAATGACAGAGGACAACATTGACTACTGTCTGGCTTTCCAGCCTATTTAACTCAATTTTAATATTTTCCATCAGAAAAAGTACTGGTGGTAGCTCTGAGAAGTACACTAAAACATAAAGAAACAATAAACTCATGCATGATTTTTCCATATAAGGCATGAGCCCTGTTAATATTTTAACTAGTTTCTTTTTAACCTTTTTATTCTTTTGGCTTACACAGTTGAGATCAAATTGCATATTCACCTTTTTTTTAAGATTTTGTTTATCTATTTGTCAGAGAGAATGAGAGAAAGCGAGCACAAGCAGGGGGAAGGGCAGGCAGAGGGAGAAGCAGGCTCCTCACTGAGCAAGGAGCCTGATGCAGGACTCAATCCCAGGACCCTGGGATCATGACCTGAGCTAAAGGCAGATGCTTAACCAACTGAGCCACCCAGGCATCCCATATTTTCAACTTTTTATCTGGTTTTTCCTGATAGTTTAGGATTAGTATTTACCCATGTTATTAAACACACTTCCTAAACAGCCTTGTTTAGGGCAGCATGATAATTCATTATACGAGCACATACTATTTGCCAGATGCTGTACTGAGCACTTGTAGCAGCTGTAAGAACTAACGCTGGGGAGTGCTAACGTCTTTTCTAAGAGCTGGGTAAGGGGATGGTTTCATTTCATCCCTACAACTTCAGGAGATAATATTCAGAATAAAAAAGAGAAAGGTCCTCAGTTACAAAAATGTAAAGCACTTGATCAAAGCCACAGAGGTGAAGGGCAGAACTAGGATACGAACCTAAAAAATCTGATTCCAAAATCTACCTACTGAACTTTTATGTTATCCCCTGCCCTCATCCCCTGAATGAATAGTAATGGCTCATAGTAAGCCATATGCCAGGCACTGGGCTAAGTCCTTGAGGTCCATCAATTTATGTAATTCCCACTATCATTCTCTTACTGTCCTCTTTTTATAGATGAGAAAGCAGAGACTCAGAGAGGATAGATAATGTGCTTAAGATCACACAGGTAGGGTGTGATGGTCTTGAGTTTGAACCTAGGTCTCTGACTCCAGCCCCCAACTTGACTGCTCTTCTCTACAAGGACATAAAACATAGTCTCATTGCCAGGTCCAATGTCACAAAGCTCTTCCCACCCGTAAGTTTTCTACTAAGAGTTTTATAGTCTTAGCTTTAACACTTAAGTCCTTGATCTATTTTGAGTTAATTTTTGTATATGGTGTCAGGTAAGGGTCCAACATCATTCTTTTGCAATGTGGATATCCAGTTTCCCCAGAACCATTTGTTAAAAAAGACTGTCCTTTCTCCATTGAAAGGTCTTGGAACTCTGTTGAAAGTCACTGGACCACACATGTGAGGGCTTATTTCTGGGCTCTCTACTCTATTCCATTGGTCTAAATTACTGTCTTTACATTTTGATTATTTTAGCTTTGTATTGAGTTTGAAATCAGGAAGTGTAAGACTTCCAATTTTGTTCTTTTTTTTCAAGGTTTTGTTTGTTTATTTTGCAATTTGGGGCCCTTTGAGATTCCACATGGATTTTAGGGTGGATTTCTCTATTTCTGTAAAAAAGAAAAAAAAAAAGGTTGCTGGGATTTTGAAAGAGTCCACAATAACGGCATGCAAATCGGTAATTACAGTAAAATGCTGTGTTGGGAGCCACTAATCTTCCCCACTAAACTTTAAGCACTCCAAGGGTAATCATTTTATATTTGTAATCCCCTCAGAAGGTAGTATTGAATCATGTGCTGGGTAGAGTTCGATTAATGCCTCTGAATGAATCAGGATTACAAAGCATCAAATACTTCCTTATCTGATAAGAACCAAGATATTTTAAGAACTGAACAAAACCAACTGAAAATAAACAGTTGTCTTCCTTATGATCAGACTTCTAATTTCTCAGTAAAGTAAGACAAAGTTGAGGCCTGGCTGGTACAAACACATCATAATTTCCATGATTATATAAGAACTTGGACAGATGCAAAATAAAGTGTGGTTTTTTTTTTTTCCTACAGTTTAAAACAAGTAGAACCTCTTCCCAATGCCCCCCACCCCCCAGCCCAGCCAGCTGTACCTTAATAAAATCTAAAGGTGATACACACACACGCACACACACACACACACGTGTGCATGCCTAACTATCAGAGGTAAGTGGTTTATTATTTCAGGGGCTGTATTACTGACTGAATGCTTATTGTAAGTGCTCAGAATTGGACATGGTTTATTCCATTTATAGCATTCATAGTATTTTTTAAGTTTAAATAAACTAAACAGATTGAAGAATTGAAGTTCGCATAATAATGTTGTTACATAATATAAAAGGTATGAAACATAAACCTCTTCCTTCCTTCTGCAGAGTCTAATGAAACTGCCAGTTGTTTATTTTAGCACAAGAAAACTCCTGGCCTGCAGAGCACAGGAAAGACAGAAGAAATGCTTGCTTTGATTCTTCTAGAATTAACCCAAGAGGCCTTGTAAACCAAGATAGCAAAAGTGCCCTTATACTGCCAGCCCAAGCACTGTCTCCTTTGCAGCCCCTTCTCTTGGCAAACAAAACTCCTAGAGCTCACAAAGGAATAGTCCAGCACCCAGCGGTGGTGGTGTGCAGGAATAGAATTCACTTTTATCTAGGCCAGGAAGGTTCAACCTTCTATGGGATATAGACTTCTTTGAAATCTGAAGAAATATGTGAACTCTGACCCCCAACCCAAACTCAAATGCAAACATACCTGCAAACTTTTACATATGATTTCAGGGGGTTCACAGACTAAAACTTCTGGTCTACTGTGTGTCAACTTTGTATTATGTACTGTGTTAGGTGAATTAATCCAATGTTATATACATTTATCTGGCAAGTGATGATGTTTGGGTCCAAGGGATATAGGGAGGTATTGTAGAGTGACAAGTTTGCTAGTTTATTTTAATGGATTTGCCAGGAAAAGAGCCCCACAGGTGTAAGACCTGGGACAGTGAAGAGACTTACCAAACCACCATACAGCAAAGAATATAGCCTTGTATGGAGACGTCTGGCCTTTGCCCTTAACTTCTGGGATGTAATCTATGTCATACCTGATAGGAGGGTCTTTGCAGAAGAAGTTGGCCACACTGGATCTTAGGGTGGGGCCAGCCACCTGAGATAGTCTGAGAGGGGAAGGTGACCACTGCAGAAGATTAAGCATGTGCTTTAGAGTGATGGCTTTAGGTCATGCAGTTGACCTGGAAGTTGAGATCCATCACATGGGCAATCAATCCATAATATCTATGTAATGAAGCCCCAATAAAAACCCTTGATCCTGAAGCTCAGGTGAGCCTCCCTGATTGGCAATACTCCATGTATGTTGTCACACACTGATACTGGAGGGTAACGCGTCCCCGAGGATGATGGAAGCTTTGCTTTTACCCTTCCAAACTCTGCCATATGCTTCTTTTCCTTTGACTAAATTTGATCTGTGTCCTCTGCCTGTAATAAACCACAGCTGTGAGTATAATAGCTTTCAGCAAGTTTAAGGAGTTCTTCCAGTACATTATCAAACCTGAGGGTAATTTTGGGAACCCCCCCTAAACTTGACAGTTGGTGTCAGAAGTAAGGCAGTCCTGGGATTGTGCCTTCCAACTTTGATATTGGGTGCTAACTCCTTGCAGTTGGTGTCAGAAGTCTTGGGCAGAGTTAGTGGTCTGGAGGCACCCTTAATCTCACAGTTTGGCTAACGGTAATAGCCACTTTTAAGCAAAGCTCGGTAGCACCCAGGTCCCTTGGCAATCAGCAACCCCCCCCCCCACCCCCAGGATTGGTGGGCAAGTTGTCAGAGGATTTCTAGACTTCCTGCCCCTGGGCAAGGCTGGCTATGGAAAGTCACCTGACTCCTGATATGAAACAGTGGGGTAGAACCTATGAACTCAAATCAAGAGAAGTCCATACCTGAGTTAACCTTTCCCATGGTAAAGCCACTGATTTAGCCTTTCCCACCCAGGTTCACACCAGCAGAGGTGGAAAAAAATTTAGTAAAAATGGAAGCCCAGGTGAAGCAGAGGTCTAAGTCCTGTTTTCTAGAATATGTTTGTAACAGCCTCAGTTTCTAGGGCCAAGGAAATGCCTTCCTAGGTGAACAGCAACAACTTAGATACAGAGATCCCTTCAATGTTTGGTTGGGAGTACACATTGACTAATGAGATCTTTAAATGAACACATGGCATCCACCACTAAGAGGAGTTGGCCTTTTGTTATAGGTAGATCCATTTTTATTACCTATTGAAGAAACTGAGGTGACAAATGTTTAGTCCATAAGATATACAAATGAAATAAGCTCATAAGAAGCCTTAGAATGGCAGAGAGGCAGGTAACTGCCCAACACTTTCCAAATGTTTTATCCCTTCTCCCAAACTAGCGGGAGTGTCAAAGTTAGAGATTAAGTGGAAATCAATACCACTCTGCTCCTAAGGTGCCCCTGAGGATTCACGGATTTACTAATACATGTGCACTGAATACTCTGTGTGCTTAAAATACTATGCTGAGCACTATGAGGTGGGTGAGAGCTTTGGTTCAAAGCTCTAAGATAAGACCCTGCCCTGATGGACTTACAGTCTGTCCGTTAAGAGAACTAGGATAGCCACACCTGGGTTATAAGAAAAGCAAGATAGAGTGGAGGCCATGTGGAATAATACCAAAAACAAATAAATAACAAGTATGGATATTCAAAGAAGGGAGATTTTGCTTTCTTCTGGGGTAAACATACGAAAGACCAGGTCTTAAATGGAGGAATTAGGTCATGTAAATAACAAAATCATGGTCATCACAAGAAAATAGCATTAACGAGGTAAGAAGAGACTTAGGATTTTAGTACTCTGGAGTACTTTTATCTGGAGAGAGAAAAAGGGAAAAAAAAAGTAACTTTAGTTATACCAGAGTTTCCCTAAGACAGCTGAGACTAAAAATCAGGAAGGCTAGCTGTCCTAACCTGAGGGGCTAGATCTTGTCCTGGGTCTATTATCGGAAAGCAGACACCATGTGACCAGAGTGGCTGAGCAACTTGTACAATATCCTACAGGGAGCGGTCAGAGGATTGGCTGACTGTGGTTCAAACCCATGCCTGTTTGATGCAAAAGCACGCAGCAAGCCAGAAGTGCAACCTGCCATAGCGCTGCAGCAATCTCTGGCAAGGCTCAGTGTCCTTGAGGGGTGTGGAGTGGGATCTGAGAGGGGAAATGAGTGCAGTGGTGGAGAAGTCCCAGATACAGCAACAAAGCTGCAAATTCAAGCCAGGCAGACACTGGCATCATGGTTTCAAAGAAACCACCTGTTCTTAGCAGTATGCAAGGGCAGGGCTGACGGTAGGATAGGTAGGATTGCCTCTGGGAGAGATGGAATGCTGGGCCAGATGAACAGAGGTAAAGCATAGGTTTTTATGGATGTGTGAAATGTTTCCTGTGTTTTGCTTTGATCTCATCACCCCACCAAGGCAAGGGGACCAGCATGGGATTCTTCTGTACTCTCACTGCTACCTGAAACGAAGATATGTACTGGCTTCGAAACTGAAGTCTCATCTCCATTTAAAAGGATAGAGAAATAAACGTGTGCTATTTATCTTCTTATCAGCAGCCTTCCCTTTTCAGTTACAGAGCATTCGGGAGAATTCTGAAAATTACTGAAGACATCAGTGGGACCTCACCTCCAGGCTCTAGAGCTCACTGCATGATTTCTAGGATTCTGTCTTCTACTCTGAAATAATTCAGAAAAAGCTACAAACACAAATAACATGGATGCAATATGAGTTGAACTCTGATCTGAAATTCTACCAAGGTGCATGAAAGATAAAACAGTAAGGTGGAAAGGAAGATACCCAGAGGAAATAAATCCAACCTCAACAGAAAGAATGAGTTGGCTAGGAAAAAGAGGGAAGCAGTGTAGAGACAGATTTGGATCCTGGAGAACATTGTTTCTTCTCATTACCTGTGGGTCCTCTTCAGCCTCAGTTTTCTTGTCTATAAATGGCAATAAAAGTATTTACTTCAGGACAGACTATTCTGGATTAAGAGATATAGCAACCAAACAATAATGTGTGACCTTATTTGGATCCTGAGATGATCAAACCAATTGAAAAAGATACTTCTGAAACAATAAGAAAAATGAAGATGGACTGGGTATTAGAAGAAACCAAAGGATTATTATGTTTATGCTTTGAAGAAAATGTCCCTATTTTTTTTTAGATATGCATAGATGTAGAGGTAATATGATCTGAGTCCTTTGCTTTACCATCTTAACAACCAGGAAGGGAGGGAAGGTGCAAATAGGAGTTCTAATTTTCAAGGGCTTCTTTTTGGCTTCACCCAGTTGTAAACAGCCAACTCATCCAAACCCTCCCTCTCTAAAACACATTGCCCCATTGAAAACCCAAACCTTCCTAAAACATTCTTGAATATGAGCCACACAAGATGCTGGCTCCTAGTGGGAGCTACCTATAGGTATTACATATTCTCAAATCAATCCCTTGACATTTTTATGGCATCACAAAATCTACACCTTTGCTCCGGCCTAAATCAACAACAAAAGCGTCAGACAAGACTGCCTATATTACAGGATCCTTGTAAATCAGCAGTTGCCTTTAGGCTCAAGGGGCCTCCAAATTTGACCAGCTGTTCAAAACAGTAAAATCTCATTAGTTCAATGTCCAGCCACTCAACAGTGAGGCTGACTTCAAAGTCACGCTCTGCAACCAAGAGAGAATAACCAGGAAACTTTTGTATTTATAAGGTAATTAATAAGCTGAAAACCTGATTTCTTGTCAATAGGAGAAAAGAGATAATATGCTATTTAAAGGGTTTTTTTTTTTCCTTCCTTTAATTACTCTTCCCCTTCCCTTTTATGAGGAGACACTTTTTTCTAATGGAGAAGAAATGGTAGGACTTTGCTTCCCTACGATTAAGATGGGAAATTAGATGTTAAAAGCCATTAACACAAGCTTGATGTTGACTGTTTTGATGCACAGAAAACTTTCACTTAGTAATCACATTGACTTGGACATCAGGCTTTGAAAATTTGGCATTAACTTTCATCTCAAACAGTGTTATGGAAAAGTGGGTGCTATTCATTGGTATTTAAGTAAGACCCATTATGTATCAGGGATTCTTTCTTAAACACATGCTAGCATGGGCACAGTTGGTTGGCAAGTATGTTGGACATCAAATCTGGCCCAATATCTATCACGTGGTGAAAAAAGAGGGGAAAAACTGTGAGGATGTGTGGATATACTTATTAATTTGGAGGCACGGAGATGGGGATGCCAAGGGAAGCTAATTACAAAGCTAATTACTCTGATTGCTGGCAAGCTAAAGCAATATGGCACTCATGCTGATATTCAGTACTAGATGTTTTCACCCCTGTTAATGGTCTACATATTCTTAAAGAGTTTGAGAAGTCTCTGTGTTCTGATTTGATGTAGGGTCTATGGGGAACATGATGGTGATCAAGGACACGGAGAGAAGGCAGGAGGTGGAAGGTGGTGCACTTGACTGTGTAGCCCCCACTTTTTCCTGGTGATGAGCTTTTGCGTGGAGCAGGTCTATCAGTATAGCAAAGCCCACTGATTGGAAACAAACTCTTGGAGCCAAGATTTGGTAAGAGGGGTCCAGCTGGCACATTAAGGAATGAAAGCCCACACCTGGCTGGACCAATAAATCCTTCCTTAGAAGTGTGCCTGCTGTCATGCGAGCACATACACAAACCTGCTCTTACGTCTTGTCTCTTTAGCACATTGTTTTTATCATCATGCTGGATTCCACCTCTTCCAGAAGCTCTTCTGGAAAAGCTCAGCTTTAAAATTAGAGAGGATAAAAGAAATACCAGTAACTGTGTCACTGTCATAATTTCTTTTTAAAGAACCACATCACTCTAGAGCATTTTCATGGCGGCTTTCGAAAAGGAAGCTTAGCAACAATAGGTTTCTATTCAAAGGGAGCACTGCTTCGCTAGCCCAGGATTTCACTAGAAAAAGCTTCATGACAACAGTAGCTAACTTCCATGTCAGTGTAAGAATAGGGCTGTTACACAGGGGGTGCTCAATAAAGATTTGTTAGATGAATGAATAAATGAAATTAGTCTATTTTACCTGTTGTTTGGTGGCAAGGGAAAGGCATCTCCCATGAGATTCGCAAAGTTGTCTGAGAATGAACTTCACTAAGACTTCGCTTCATTCCTTTTTATCATGTTTCTCTTGTACCATAAAACTCCCGTGTTTTCTAAAGATACTACTAATTTGTTTGTCACATGGATGCCAAACACATTTGCCGGAGAGGAGGAAGCCGGAATCCTGCTGTGTGTGTTCTGTATTCTTTAAAAGCAACACCAAACCAAGAAGGCCACGGTCTAATAATTAAACAGACTATTCCTGTTGAACGATCGGCTCTTGCTGGCAAGTTTTCCAAATTGCCAGAATGGTTTTAGAAACCAGACCAGATACAACGTTAATGTGCAAAACTCTGCCAGATTCTCACACAAGTTTTTAACATCACCCTCCATAGTTTGGTACAGATTAAAGAGTAATTGGAAGCCTGTGGAAAATATGAGTAGTGGGGTCACAGATTTTTCTTTGCTTCTCATGTATCCCTCCACATTCTAGAAAGGAAGGAAATGACTTATGCAATGTTATGATAGTATTAAGTGACCATTGTTTCGATGTTCGTGCTAACCACCTAACGCAGGTCAGGGTGTGGATTCTGGCTCTCCAGCGGAGGGGACCACAAAAGTCATGAGTGAGTTTCAGTTCTTTCCTCCTGTGGTATCCAATCTGAATTGAGCAGCAAGCACAAAACACAAAGACTTCCAAAAATCTGAGGCTCTTCTCTTCTAGCCCAATGATATACTTAACAGGAAAAAGGAAATGAAATTCAATGAAAACAGGTTTCCAAAAATATTGTAGTTACCAGCCAAATCAAAGTCCAAAAAAATGTTAACAGCCCATGATTATATCCTTGGTAAAGGATGATCCAAAACAAAATCCATCAGGAAAAAGACAGTTTAGTCCAAAATATTCCTTGAAAGGGAATCCCAGTAGTATATGAAGTAGCTCCAACCTTCCTCACAGCAGGAAAGAACATCCCCTGTCTCTTACCCGATCTGGTACTGAGTCCACCATGCCAAAAACCTATTACAAAGCCGGTTCCCTGGCCCAGTAAGATGAGAAGGACCCAGCAGAGTAAGCGGCAACAGCTCTATGTTCCAAATATGTCCCTGCATCCATCTAAGGAAAATTAAACATTTGGTTACTAAGCTTCATGCAAGCATGCTTCCAGACTGGTGAGGAGCTCCAGAAAAATGAATGGACACTTTTTCTAGCATGCTTACTCTACTATGGCTAATGTCATATCATCACCTATACGCTTAGGCTGAGGCATTTATTTGTTCACCTGGATCCTGCTGGTTATTCCCAGCAATCAGCATCACTTACGCCAATTTTTATATGCATGCCTCAGCTTTTCTGCTTCACATCTACAATTTTGTGATGTCCACTGTCCCTCGTGCCTTTTCATCTGTTATACACAAATTTGCCTCCAAATCTACGTAGATCCAGGTTGACTTATGTAGCACCAAAAATTTACTTGTAGGAAGTAGTCCCAGCCCGCTTTCCAGACACTAATTTAGAGCAGGGGAGAATATTGAGAAAAAGCTTTTATTTTTTCAGTTTGTCAAATTAGCAAGAGAACAAGAGAAATCTCAAACGCATGCGCGTGCATGCACACACACATACACACACAGAGCTTATGTTTGAGCTTTGAAGGATTTAGGAATCCCAGCATTGTTGTTCAACTTATCTACTGAAATTAATTAGAAGAACAAAAATCCATTTTAAACAGTTGTACTGTTGACTCTTAAACAACACAGGTCCATTTAAATACATATTTTTTATAAATACAGTCCAATACTATGAATGTTCTCTTCCTTATGATTTTCTTAACTTTTTTTTTCCTCTAGCTTACCTCAGTGTAAGAATATAGTATAATGCATATAACATACAAAATATGTGTTCATTGACGGTTTATGTTTCAGTAAGGCTTCTGGTCAACAGTAGGCTATTAGCAGTTAAGATTTTGAGGAGTCAAAAATTATACATGGATTCTTTTCTAATTATATTTTTTTAATTATGTTATGTTAGTCACCATACAGAACATCATTAGTTTTCGATGTAGTGTTCCATGATTCAAAATACCCCAAAGATACAGATGTAGTGAAAAGAAGGGCCACATGCACCCCAATGTTCATATCATCAATGTCCGCAATATCCAAACCGTGGAAAGAGCTGAGATGCCCTTCAATAGACAAATGGATAAAGAAGATGTGGTCCATATATACAATGGAATACTACTCAGCCATCAGAAAGGATGAATACCCAACTTTTGCATCAACATGGATGGGACTGGAGGAGATTATGCTAAGTGAAGTAAGTCAAGCAGAGAAAGTCAATTATACATGGATTTTTGACTGTATGAGGGTCGGTGCTCCTAAACCCTGAATTAAGGGTCAAGTATACAGACTTATTTAACATTCTCATTAATATAGTTAAGAACTGCCTTCAAATGCTCAGATCCTACATATTTGGCCTTCCTTCCTTTCTTCCTTCCTTCCTCTTCCCTCCCTCCCTTTCCATACTTGACCAGCAACTACTGATATTTATGGGACAAAGATTTTAATTGCTCGGTTTTAAAGCACAATAGCTCTTAGGTTATTGACCAAGTTTTAACTTGTTCATTCTTTATTCACTCATGCAACTAACACTTATTAAATGCCAATCTGTGCTAGGTGCTTAGCATATGAACCTAATTCAGAAACTTTATACTCAAGAGACTTAGAGCTTATGAAGGAAAATAATGCATGTGCATAACCATAAATCAAGGTAAGAAGAGAAAAGCACAAGGGAAGAACAGATATAATGCCAGGGCAATTCAGAGGAATAATTTTAGGTACAGGAAAATCAATGGAAGCTTCCCAAATGAAGTCATTTAAGTTGAAGAATGAGCTCACAAAGAAATATATGCAAAGTGCGTATATATGTAGTACCTTAATATTTTGATAATTTGTTTCTCTCTCTAAATTATTATACAGCAAGTTCCTTGAGGGCAAGAGGCACTATTTTGTCCACATTTATGGGTTTTTTTCCTAGGCCAGTACCTAGAATGTGTTCAGTAAATGTTTATTGAATGAATAACTTTATTAATAATTAATTTGGTCATGGGGAGAATTCCAGACAGAGGCCACAGAGAGTAGTTGATTATAGACAGATTCTTTTGATTCCATTTTTTGGCAAATAGAGACTCTTTCAGCTATGAAAAATAAAGCAATATGTTTCTTGTTCCATTTGAAAGTTTATTTTATTTGAAACAAACTTCCTTGTCTTCTCCCCAAGTCCTGCTCCATGAATTTGCCGGGTGTGCACATATGTGCTGAGAGACAACAGAACTCAGGGTAGACATTTCCTTTTCTCACCCAGGTTCCTGAGCAGCTTCCTGGCTGAGTGGAGGCTTCACTCACAGCCCCTCCAGAATGTGGGAATGTTTCACCATGGCTATACTGAGGATTAACCAAACTCAGGCAAGTGTTTGGAGAGACTTAGATGAAGGTCCCCATAGACCCACAAGGTATTAATGTGATGGAATGTTTAGAAAATCTTGCAGCTTGGCTCGATTTTTCAAACTAGTGAGGCTCTGTGTTGGAATTATTGCTCTGTTCCCATTTCCAACAGATCAGAGCCCATTACTAACCACAGCATGGGAAAAGATTTAGGGAAGGGAGAAAGAGAAATAAAGTCTGAAGCCTATATCACTTCAATATCTCTGTGTGTGTGTGTGTGTGTGTGTGTAAGGGGAGGATCTTGTGGGAGTGGGCTGGGAAAGGAGTATGGCAAATAACTGGATGAAAAATGTGATCCAAAAACATTCCAAGTAGAAAGAAGAAGGGCAATCCTTCCCCCCATTTCATGGAATACCTGGAGAGGACTAAATCTTTGTCAGCTCCTTTACTCTCAATATCGTTTCTATAAGTTAAATGATAGAGAAGACCCTTTTATTTTAAAAAGGTACTTACTAGTACATTCATTTGGTTATGTTTGAGAGGTGATTAAAGACAGGGTGAATCTTGTGATCTCCAAGTCACTCTATTTGAAGGAGGGTACATATTGCATGGAGCACTGGGTGTTATACGCAAACAGTGAATCATGGAACACTACATCAAAAACTAATGATGTACTGTATGGTGACTAACATAACATAATAAAATTTTTAAAATTAAAAAAAAAAATTTTCATTTTGCTTTGCTTAGAATAAGGTAAAGTGCCCGGGAAGGACGTTTGCTTGACAACAATCTTTAACAAAGGCAGAGGATAACATCACCTTTACATTCTATGAGCTTTGCAACTTAATATGTTCATATTTATGACTTTCTGGATCGTAACACACTTGGAGGGTCATAAGTCAGATGTTTTTTACCCCATTTCACAAAAAAACAGATTGAAGTTAAAGACGTTTATTTCCCTACCCCTGCTAATTAATAATAGAGACACTTTGTAAATATCTCTTCATTTAACTCCTACACCAGCCCTGCAAGAGAAGTGCTCTCCTGCCTTATTAGAGATAAGGATATCTTCGAATTGGAGAAATTAGGTGCTTTCCAAAATATCACAGAATTTGTAAAATGGTGATTCCACTAAGTTAATATGATCATGACAGCATCACTATTCTTTAATCACACCCCTTTATTTATTTGACAGTCTATGCTTTGAGTGTCTACCATGTGTCAAGCACTCTTCTAGGTACCTTATATCAGCATCTTGTGATGTTGGCACGTTCAAAATGGAGATATGTGAAGGACCTCACTATTCTGTGGATGTGTACGTGTGCACGCATATACCTACTGAGTCTCTCTTAGGAATAGCTTGAACAATTTGAAGTGAATTTTCCAGAACTTAATTTCACAAGTGGAAACAGCTTCTATGTTTTCAGTACTTCAAGCACAGCTCAAGTAGATGCAGGAGCCATGCCATTGTTTCCCTGTACTGTTCAGCCCGAATCTAATGACTAGATCTTGAAAGAACCACCCCAGGGCCTTAGAGGCTAAATGTAATTTCTCAACCCACAATCTTAGTCTCAGACACCACTGTCAGAGAGAGGATAAATCAGTAGCAAGGCAAAGGGTATTCATATTAAATAATGTCTATTTAGGTCTTGTCCATGGGCCAAAGAATCTGGTGACCCTGACTTGAATTTGGAAATAAAATGGTTAGGAGGAAGTTGTATTAAATAGAAGTGACTAGTTATAAAGTTTTGTGCAATTCAATCATCAGCTATCTCTTAGGGAATTTGGAGAGTGCTATGCTACCATTCAAATATTTCTTTCTCTCAGCCCTGACTTTTTAAATGTTAATTGATTTGCTCCATGAAATGCCCTGTAAAGCAGCCAGATGTTGTAAGAGAATCTTGATAGTATGGGAATGCAGCAGGAGACTTCAGCAGCATAAAATGATCCTCAAATTTCCCCAGCTCTCAACTTAGCAAAAACAAAGGCTCCCACTTTAAGTGGGATTATAAAGAATCTCCTGGATTTCACTGGTCATGTCTAAAGAAAAGAAAAATTGCCCACTACCCAGATCACCAAACACACCAAACAGGATTTTGTAAACACATAGGATATTATCCTGCACTAGTAGCCAGGAGACCTTGGTTAATTCTTGGCTCTGCCATTGTGTAGCTGTGTGACCCTGAACAAATCATACAGTCTCTGGGTTTCACATTCTCAGTTATTAAAATGAATGTGGAACATAAGTGTGCCGCCATGAGGAATGAACAGAGTGCCATGGGGAGGGGTGCCTCTCTGGCTCGGTAGGAACGAACGAAGTGCTGGAGGGAATTAGAGGGACCAGTAAGCTCCCAGGGAAGTCAGGGAAGGCTTCACAGAAGAGGTGATATCTGGTCTAGTCTTTGAAAGATAAGTGGAGTTTGCCTGCTCAAAAGCCAGGGACAGGAATGTGAGGATAGGAGAGGATGGGGTGGCTGTGCAGTCATAATCAAGAGCTATTTGCAGAGACAATCACAAGAGGGGATGATGTGACAGTGTCTTCAGGGATCAGGGGAAAGCAGTGAAAAACTGCACCAAGGTATACACATAAGGCTGTGAGATCCGTTCCATTCAGATTGCAGGGCCCTGTGTCCCTCATTCAGTTTAGATCTTATCCAGAAGGCAACAAGCAGCCAATGGAATTTTTATGTTTGTTTACTTTTGTTTTGCAGTAGGACAAGATTTTTAACATAGGAAGAGAGCTCTGTTGGCTGTATGCAGGTCAGTGAGATGGGAAAGTAAGTGATGGTAAGAGACACCAATGAGGAAGTTACATCAGACAAGACATAAGGGTATGAATTTTAAACCTGGCAGATTTTAATGCAGAAGAAATTTCTGAATTTAAAACCTGGCAGAAGAAGTTGCTTCGGGAGAATTGGCAAGGCTTCCTGACTGGGGAAGAAAAACAAAGACCGATAAACCAAAACTATGGGGTTTCGAATTTGGGAGGCTCTATGGTGACTCCACGTAGATAGGTGTTCTGAAACGTGAGCAAGCATCAGAATCACCCAGAGGGTTTACTGAAACACAAATTTCTGGGCCCCATCCCCCAAAGTTTCTATTCAGTAGATATGAGTGGGGCTCCAGAGTTGGCATTTCTAACAAGTTCTCAGGAGACACTGCTGCCACTCTGAAGAACTTGCTTTGAGAACCACGGATGCAGGATTTGAGGAGGTGGACAGCTAGTTTAAAGAGGAAATAAACTGATGAGTTAATTTTAAGCATGTATCAATGGAAGAGCCTATAGGACGTGTCCTGTATTTCTCAATGATTAATCACCCTATTAGATATAAACTCTAAGAGAGCAAGGGTATGGTTTGCTTCATATCTGTACCACTAGTGCCTAGCATAATGCCTGCAACATATCTGCTGCTCCATAAAGACTTGCTAAATGAACAAAAGAACATAAAATTAATCCAGGTAGGGATAACCAGGAGGCAGTTGGAAATATGCGTCCATGAATTTTGGAGAAGTCTTGTCTCTTCATATGGATTGGGCTACACAGATGGAAGAAGAATGACTATAAATAAAGAGTTAAAATCATTAGAACTGACATTTTTCAAATCCTTAAGAAGTCTAGCAAAATTATAAGACATTAGGGCACCTGGGTGGCTCAGTTGGTTAAGCGACTGCCTTCGGCTCAGGTCATGATCCTGGAGTCCCAGGATCGAGTCCCGCATCGGGCTCCCTGCTCGGCAGGGAGTCTGCTTCTCCCTCTGACCCTCCCCCCCTCATGTGCTCTCTGGCTCTCTCATTCTCTCTGTCTCAAATAAATAAATAAAATCTTAAAAAAAAATTATAAGACATTAATAATACTTATTATAATACTTATAAGAAATTCTACCAAGTTCATAAACTTTGCAGGTAAGTGCCAACAGAGGGATGCAGATGTGTCCATGCTTAGAATCTCTCCCAGTTTGAGCAGTAAGTACACAACCTGCAAAGTTGAAAACTACTTGTTCCTAAAATTATGGAAATAATACTGAAGGGGCATCCATATGGAATACCGAGGGAAGATTTTCTGTACTTAGAGGGAAGCAGGGCTAGATGATCTCTCAGTTCCCGTCTAACTCTAATCCATATCATAATTCTATGACTGAAGTAGGGAATAGGGAACAATGGTGGATTCATGTAAAATTGAAATGAGGAACGCGGTCCTTGGATGCAGCAGTAGAGCGAACCAAAATTTATTTCAGAGTGGGACTGACAAGCACAATAAAAATATAAGAAAGAGCTAAGAAACTCTAGGGAGAAGAAACACATGTGAGTCATGGCACTGGTGAAGTGCCGGCCATGACCCCACCCCAACTTGCTAGAAAGAATGGATGCACCATTTCCGCTCCTAGCCAAGACCACGCCGCACACCGCGTAACAAGCCTATACACTAGGCAACTACTCTGTCTTCCTTGCCTCATTATTCAGACATTAACAGATTATGAGAAAATAAAGCTCTTGTCTATCAGAAAGTCCTAGACAGTTCTTGTGCTAAAAAGTCACGATTCCAGTTTCAGAGGCATCAAGAAAAGACACATATATTCTAGCCCTGGCACTTACATCTCAAGAAGGATTATTTTTAGAAAGAAAGCATATAAATCAGGCAACATTTTGCTGAGAAGTAAATTCTTTTTATCAGTAAAGGAAATTTGTGGCCTGATAGTGATAGAACATGGCCCTCTCAACTTAGAGTATGCTTTTACCTCTGCTACTGGTTTAGAAATACTTTAGAAATACACAAAGGATTAAAAAAAAGAAAATGGGAGCGCAGTGCCTTGGGGAGTACCGCTAGTTTAAATAACACATGAAAAGTATTTATGAGCCCTTTTTTATGAGGTGGTCAAAGAAAAGACCATCCAGCATGTAACATAAGACTGGCTGAAGAAGAAAGCATTTCCAAACCACATTGGAGAGTTAAGCAT
This sequence comes from Mirounga leonina, assembly GCF_011800145.1. Classification (NCBI taxonomy): domain Eukaryota; kingdom Metazoa; phylum Chordata; class Mammalia; order Carnivora; family Phocidae; genus Mirounga; species Mirounga leonina. The sequence goes on along the minus strand of NW_023270415.1, from coordinate 21,975,842 downwards.
GAATGGAATTTTATTTTAGTCTCTATTGCTTATTTAAATGAATGGTGTTTTCAGATGGGGCCTAAATGATAATGCAGATCAAGGTGAGGCTTGCCAGGAAGAAAATATACCAGTCTATTATTCAAAGAATGTTGCTAGGTAATGCTGGGATAATCTGAAATATATGGGTTTAGCAAAAGGGGGCTTCTGGAAGGGATAGGTGGTTGTAAGGCACGCGAGTCCATTTTGAGTTCTGTGGGTTGAGCCTTCGCTACAGTCATTGCTTTGGAATGACTCCATTTTCTCGCAGACTGTGGCTAGGCTGGCTATCGCCAACCATGCCAGGGCACCGTACACACAGGACTGTGACATGTTTGAGTACTAGGTCCAGTTGGCTACAAAATGTACCGTTCTTCCTTTGCTCAGTTGTTGCAACTGACCTCTGTAGAGAGTGCATGCTGTTCACTTTATTTCGCCTTAATGGTAATGGCTCTGAGCTAATCTCCTCACAATCTCCTTTCTGGATCTCTCTGTGTGACAAAGAGCATGCCCGAGTATGTGACAACTGGCAAAGGTTATGGGTTGTGGATGCAGCCATGGAACAGAACAAAAATAACTGGTCCCTAGAGGCATTAAATGGAGATCCTTGGCCTCATTAATTTTCTGTCTTATAATGAGCATCTGCCTCGTGAGTTGTATCAGTAACAAATTGTAATGGTAAATTGTTCCCTCAGGCCACCAGTTGATTGAGTTCCATAGCTGTGTCAGGAGTATTGATGTGTTCAGTCCTTAAATGAATGCTAAATGCTCCTGGCTATTCACTCATTTATTCTACAAACACTGGTTGAGCGCCAACTATATTCTAGGCACTGTGCTAGGCTATAACCTAACTTATGTGATTTTTTCACCAAACTCCTTTTGGATACTATAAATAAAACATCGTGTATTAAATCTGAAGTTAGCATTTCTGGATCAGAAAAGAAAACCTGGGGTGGGGCGGGGGCTGGTGTCTGGCTGGCTCAGTCGGTAGAACATGTGACTCTTGATCTCAGGGTCACGAGTTCAAGCCCCACATTGGGCATGGGGCCTACTTAAAAAAAGATCCATTTTTTTGTTTAATAATTTGAAATAGAATCCATCGGATCATTAATATAGCATTCCTCTTCAAAAAGCCCACATTTCAAGTTCAGAAGCATCAAGCATGGTACATATTTTATAAATTTCACATTTAGTAGAGGCATTGTTGAATTAACCTTAGAAAAAGAAATACAATCTCAGACAATTTGGCATTTGTGTATCCACCCAATAGCTTCAAAGTATTATGAAGGGAAAAGGAAATTAGGTGATAGGAAGTTAGGTTTTCAGGAAATTCAGTAAAATCATTTAAGTATGTTTTAGTCCCTCTTACAGAATCAAATCAGTTTTGTTTATAAATTTTCCTCAAAACATCCACTTTTTTCATTCCTTGCTCATCTACCTTCCTGACTCCCAAACTTGTGGTTTGCGGTGGACGGTGACAGAACTGATTAATACAGAGCTGGGCTCCTGATTCTGCCCACTTAGAAGGGACCACGTCAACTAGTGCACAGTGCAGCGTGGCACACACATAACCCCCTCCTTGGTGCCCATCCTCCGCCTCCCTTTCTTTCCTTCTAACCTTTTTGCCAGATGGAAGTGTAGTTTACCAGCAGGAGGGAACTCCATCCTGTGACTGCCTCTATGCGAGACCACTGGATATAGAACCAAAAGGCGTCTACCCTTCACCAGCTGTCAAGCCCAACCCAAGGTAAATGATCACGTCTTCGTCTAGTGGTGGGGACCCCTCCCCAGGCGGTAAAGGTAAAGTTTAATTAGCTTCTATTAAGAGTTAATCCACGATCCCTCACTTTTCACTCCAGCAAAATGATTTTTTTTTAAAGATTTTATTTATTTATTTGAGAGAGAGAGAATGAGAGAGAGAGCAAGCACATGAGAGGGGGGAGGGTCAGAGGGAGAAGCAGACTCCCTGCTGAGCAGGGAGCCCGATGCGGGACTCGATCCCGGGACTCCAGGGTCATGACCTGAGCCGAAGGCAGTCGCTTAACCAACTGAGCCACCCAGGCAACCAGCAAAATGATTTTTAAAATATATCTTGCCAGACCAAATACAGAGTAAATAAAAACAGGATGTCCCCCCCATTTTTTTTTTTTTTTAATCGCTGTCTTTGCCATACCTGGTGGAAGCTGGAGACTTGGTGTTTTATGCAGCAATTCACTCCCAATTTACCTGGCAGAGCCATGGGGTGGATAGGGCTCTCAACGTGATTATGGATTTCCAGCCATATTTGAAAGGCAAGAACTTATGATTCTTTTTCTCAAATAATCCGTCTTACAGTTCAGCAAAGAACAACTGCTATGAGCCCCTAGTTGTCTGGCTTTTTTTCTCTAAAATAAACAGTGCAATTCCTCACGTGTACCTGATTAATTGGAGGTCACTCTATTAGACTTTATGCTCCAATTCTTCCTCTTTTGCTTCCCCAGAGGCAGGAATACTTTTAGTTTTAACATGAAAAGATGTAGCAGCTGAATCCAACACAGCCCCAGTTTTTTCAAGAATATTCTGCTTTATCTAATGGTAACTTACTTTATTTAGATTGTTCCAGCAGTTTAAAAGTCACAAGCATGAAATCCTACCAGTGTTTTCCCAAGAAGCCACTTCAGTGCATCCTCACAGGGAGATGGTAGGAAATTCTTCACAAAATAATGTTTCCAGCAACATCAACTAGGTGATCATCGCAACTATGAAGACCACATATTATTGATCTTGGCTCCCTCAACAACAAAGTCTAAAAAATACTTTAACTGATTTATAGAACTCTATATCTTTTTTTCTTTTTTAGTCAAGTATAGTTAACACACAAGTTTACATTAGTTTTAGGTGTACAACATAGTGATTCGGCAAGTCTATACATTACGCTGTGCTCCCCACAAGTGTAGTTACCACCTGTCACGGTACAACACTATTCCAATACCACTGACTATATTCCCTATGCTGTACCTTTCAGGCCCGTGAATTACTCATTCCATAACTGGAAGTCTGTACCTCCCATTCCCCTTCACCCATTTTGCACATCCCCCTACATCCCTCCTCTCTGGCAACCATGTTTTAAAACAATATTTTTAGCAGTTTTTCAATTTAAGGATATCCCATAACCAAGAGCAAATTCCAGTTCATACCGGTAGCCATTGATAAGCCATGGTTCAGCTCCTGCACGATCACCTGCATGGTCAATGTAAGGACCATGCTAGGTGCTGGGATATTTTGGCTTCATAGACGGCATGCTCATGGCAGAATTCAGGGACCTCTGAAAACAGAACCACCTATGTCTACTACCAACACGAGATTAATCAAGATTCTTCTCTGCCTTGGGCTTCACATCTGCCAGTTTATGAAATGCTGCAATAGCCTGTAGACTTTTCTGTAAAAAAATTTTAAATGAGAGCCACTAAGTCCTTAATCCCCTCATTTACTCAACAACATTGAGTACCAGCTTTGGATAAGTTACTGTTCTCGCTTCTAGAGCCATTCCTCTTACACAAGCTGCATTCCACAGACTTACATTTATAAGCATTTTATCAAGATCATTTTCCACAGATGGAACAGAGGTTGGCATATCTGAAAAGACTTTGGGTTGCCTGGAGCCAGCAATTGCCATTTTATACTGACTCCATTAGTGATACCTGTTGACATACGTGGCATCAGGAGAAATCACATAGGAAGCCATCCCTTGGTTTCAGAGACACCTGGAGGTAACAGTTCCATTGGCCAGTGCTTGGTTATACTGGAAATAGGAGACCTAAAGATTGAATCGAGTCATGCAGAACACTGGAGAGTTTCCTTATGAACGAGGCACAGAACTGCATAATGCAATCTCTCCACATGGCCTCTCTACACTTCCATCTACACACGCCCCCACACACAGAAATCTGCCCCAGCACAGACACACAGGCGAGGGAGTGGGGACAAAGGCAGTAGGGCATTTATTGTGATAGTTACATTTATAAATATCCCTTAAATAATGGAGAGTTTGGAGCTGATGGGAAATGATTTTAGCTAAATTTCATCTACCATTCTGGGGAAAATGAAGAATATGAGAAAGCCCTAATTTATAAAGAGACTTTATAGTCACACTGGCCTGAGTTCTAATTCTAACTACACTGCTTGTCACCTGACCGTCCTCAGTAAGCTCCTTAATCGGAGTCTCAGTTCTCCCATCAGTGACATGAAGGTTCTAATGCCTGTGCCCTCCTGCTCTTCGGAGGGTGAAGATAAAGTGCCCATCAGGGCACCCGATACAAAATACGGACAAAACAGTGTTTGAAATCTGCTTCTTTCTCACTTAATATAGCATACATTTCTGCCTTCATTTATGATTGGGAAGAAACAGAGCAGATCCAAATCAGAGTTCTGTAGTTTATGGCAATATGAAAATCTTGATATAATCATTCAACCCATTTGCTTATTCTACTATCTGTTGGGAATGTTCCACGTGAAAGTCACTGTCTCAAGAAGGACAACTGTCATCAAGCTCTATTATTACATCATGCTTTAATCTGAAATCTGTAGTTTTTAGGTAAAACCTAGAGTCAATTGCCTACCAAGAACACTTGAAGAAAAATATTTTTTTGCACTTCCTAAGTATGTCCAAATTTTTTTTTTAAAGGCAGGATTCCAATCTCACAGTCAGAAAATGTGGTGTTTAGGGTGGCAATTATAATACTGTGACTATATTTCTCAAACCATAAATTGACATGTGGTCTGACAAGCATAAAGTGTACTTCTGGAGACAGTGGGATAGAATATTTGAAATCAGAACTGGAAAATTTGGGACATATGAAGGCTATAAATAGTGGGCAGAGACGGGGCTGGTTCCAACAGAGACTTGATTCCTACTAAGAACCACGTAATTAGCCAGCCCCCATTTGTTATACATATAAATACCGGTACATAAGAAAGGCAATTTAAACCAAAATGGTAAACAAGCCAAGCCTGTGCCAGAGGGCTGCCTGGCCCACACATTCCCTGTTCCCAGAGCTCTGCACAAGAGAAGGCTGCCCGTTGGAACCGACTAGATAGCTGGGAAAGAAAACTGTAAGACCCAAACAAATGCAAAGCAGTGTATTCATTGACCTGAAATGGTCCTCTTCCGTTGTCCTACAGGAGGTGGTAGAATGATTTTACGTAGGAAGTTTTAACCCATCCGTGACTTTTCCCAGTGGGAGGATCCATCTTGGGCTCAGACACATTAAGCATTTACTCCTATATAGGCTGATAAAACAATGCTGGGGTCAGAGAAAGAGGAGAGCTGGGGCAGACTAAAACCATGCATTGCACAGAGCTCCTGGATGGAAGTTATGCTTCTTTAGGACTTTCACATTGTATTTTAGGAGCAAGGCATAGCACCTCTCGGCAAAATACAATAAGGACCTCCATAGGAGACTTTAACTACTCCAACACAAAGTGGCAATGGAAAAGATGTGTGGGGCATAAGTTCATCAGAATAATGACAGAGATGGTCTATGATGAGAGTGACTCATGACTGGTACATACCAGACACACTGCTAAGGGCCTTTGCAAAGATGGTCTCCTAATCTCAACAACCCCAATTATCATCTCACCTTTTGCAGGTAAGGACCTTGGGGCTGAAAACCATGTGGAGAAACCCGCCCAGTTTCCCACAACTCCTAATTGTACTGTCCAAATCCATGATTCCCAGCATAACATCACAGCAAGAGGAAACGTATTTCAGGAAGGACCAAAATAAAGACTATTCTCCCAGCCTTCTGATTCCTCGCAGCAAAAGCATCAGAATCACAAAGAGACACTTTGAAAATATAGGTGCTTGGGCCCCAGCCAGCAATTTCTGATTCAGAGGGCCTGGATCTCTGTATTTTGAAGAAGCTCCCTGCCCTGCCCTGGTGATTCTTATACACACTTGCTTTTTTTTTTTTTTTTTTTTTTTTAAGATTGGTTTATTCATTTGAGAGAGAGAGCACAAGCAGGAGGGTCAGAGGGAGAGAGAGAGAGGATCTCGAGCAGACTCCACACTGAGCCCAGAGCCCGCCGTGGGGCTTGAGCTCATGACCTTGAGATCATGACCTTAGATCACAACCTGAGCCAAAACCAAGAGTTGGACACTCAACCGACTGTGCCACCCAGATGCCCCCATACACACTTCCTATTAAGAACTTCTTGACAAACCCCGTTGTGTCTGGCTGAGCTTCTACTTATTGCTTAGTGAGGAGGGATTCAAAAATCAGCATTTAATATTACCAATAAGCATTTGTTGTCTACCTACTATAAATCCACTATGGATGAACATGAAGTAATGGCTAAATAGCTCTAGGTCCAGGGTGGCGGTTGAGGCATTCTCTAACCACCTCTCAAGATTTTGTATTCATTGATGTCTACTCTGGGTGACACATTCTTGACTACTGGAAGAAGCCAAAGTCAGATTAAACCAAATCCAGGTTAAAGAGATGGCCAAGTTATGAAAACCTGGGGGGAGAAGCAGCAGCAAGGGGTACAGGTGTAGCAAAGCAAGCACGACTCAAGTGGCTTTTGGTAAATGGACTGTGTCCATTTTAAAGTATGGAAGACATATCGGACTAAAAGTAAAAAATCCCCGAAAGATCAATCCTTACAAAATGCTCAAAATAGAAAGGCAGAAAGGATGAAGAAGATAGGTCCATTTCCAAAATCTCTGAAAATTTTTCGGTGCTACCATCATGGAGATGTGTACAAAAAAGAAATGGGACCAAAATATCCAGGTTCATATCTCTGTATAGGCCAAGTCTCAGAGGTTATCCATTGTTTAATGTCTTAAATGTGTAATAGAACAGTGGAATTAAACATGTTACACTGGGCTCTTGGCTTGATGATAGAAAAGAACATGATGCCAAGGGCAATTTATATTCCTGACTGGTCTCTGCTACTCAGTGACTTAGGCAAAAGATTTGACTCCAATGCCTTGATTTCTCAATCTGAAAATTTGGATAGAGAGGAAGAAGGGAAATATTGGTAGATGAGACACACCACATTTGTACTATACTTAACGCTCTAATTGCAAACTACCCACAGTTATGTACATTCTGTTTTATGTGCTTTATAAGAGTCAGATGTGGAATTCCCTGTGGTGGTGGTTGTTTTAACTCTCTAGAAACTTGAAGGGAAATTAGAACTAAAAAGAAACTAAAGAAATAGGACTTAAGAATTAAATGTCTTGAATATTTTCCTTCCTAATTTGCTTTGCAGAAAAATGGAATACAGACTATCATCAATGGAGTGCTTTCAAATGAATCACAATCACATGCATGTGCAAAACCATCGGTGAAGTCTGTATGTGCAATTAAATGCCTAATTATGCTTAAAGAGCCCCTGCATTCTTTACTCCCCGACTATACCCTCAGGAAAACACACAGTGGCCTTCTGTCTTGAGTACAGGCTCTTTAAAGTATTTAAATGCCATGAAAGTGCAACTGTGCGCCCAATTAGGGGTGCAATTGCTGGGTCAAAGTATGAAACTCAGCCTATCCTCTGCCACGCTGGGTTAACTCTCCAGACTCTAGTTACCAACCCAAAGGGCAATACTAATCAGCTTCCTCTGTCATCTGGGGCTGGGTGAGAAGTATTGGATGCTCTATCCTTTGCCAGTTTTAGAGATGGTACAAGGGGGAAAAATGTCAAACTTTGGTGCTTCCTTCAAGGGCTTTTGTTTACTTCCTCAACTAAGTGATTGAAAATTATTCTTGGACACTGCTCTGCCACATGGAGTCAGGTATTGTGGAAAATGAGGAGAAAAGGATAGGAACTCCTTAATGCTATCTCAGTGCAAATCCTGATCATGCCCTTTTTCAGTCCATTAAAGACAGATTGTGGATTACCAAGATGGACTCGCTACTAGGCACCTATATATAGCACATGTTCTGAGAAGGTCATAATAAGGGCTTAAAATACTCTTTAATTTGGAAGTCACAGATAAATTTTGTTTATCAAAAGATCTTATATCGGTTGGACACACACCTCCCTAGTTCCAACTGTCTCCCACAGATTTTTAAGTAATTGCCAAATCAGGTCATGGCCAGTGTGGGGATGGGCTAGATGGAAAAGTCCAAAGCCAAGGGTTAGATAGTCACACTCTATAGGGTGGCTAAGAAGATAGCAACACTCTATAGGGTGGCTTCTCACTGGCAGAGAAGACATGCTGGGTAGACATGTGTGGAGGGGTATGGGGAGCAGGCAGACAAGGAGAACCCGGGTCAAGCAACATATAATAGCCATAGGAGAGAGATTTCAGAGGCAGAACTTCAAGCCCTAAGGAGGCCATTGGAATAACAGGATTTGAGTCTCAGAGGAAGAGGTAAATATAAAGAATCAAAGAATGGTCCAGAGGAAAAGAAAGAAGCCAGAGAACTCAATGCTGGATCAAAATATGAGGACAGGGTCTGGTCAGGAGAAGAAAGACAAGAGGCCGGGCACTGAAATTTTTTACTTAAAAACCTTTGACTAAACACTTTGTATGTGTCATGTGGTCATTATAGTGGTCAGTGTTGACAATACAACAGTAAACCAGTTGATAAAAGTAATGGTCTGGAGGAAATCTGGCAAGGGGCTTGGGATACTGAACACACAGCTATGGACTCAGGGAATCCTTTAGTTCCCTTTACAGATTCCAAAGTCTGGGATAATATGGAAGTGATTTCAGCTGGAGGCATCCAAGTGCCATCGGATCAGGGCTCCAGCAAGATCCTGACTTTCTGGTGTATGTTTATTCTTTCCTTTTATTTATCCAGGCTGCTGCTTTTCTTTTCAAGACTATTCCCAGTCTTGCTTTAAAAAAGAAAAAAAAAACAAAACTGTCTTAACATGCCTTACCTCCTTCCTAGTTAGCTGAAGAGCAAAAATTCCAGCTGTTGGTATTTCATGCTTCATCATGAAACAGAACCCTACCTCTCACTGGCAAAGTTGTCCGCTGTTGTATTGTGGGCACGCAGAGCTCTCCCGGTCTGTCCCACAAACCTCCTCCTTGCTTTTGCCTAAAGAGCTCTGTGAGACTGAGTCACGAGCAAAACAGTTGAAGTGGGGAGAGGCCAGTCCCAGTCTTAAAGAGAAATGCAGTGGCTATGCCTCAACGTAAACAACAAAGATGCACTGATAAGGTAAAACTAAACAATTATTTAGAATTTATTCTTCTCATCAAAAATACGCAACCTTGATGGTTAGTACTAATAATATGGCAGGGATCAAAGATACTGTCTCCCCTCTGATGCTTGGAATTGTGCATGACAAATAGTACATCTGGATTTCTACTGACACATAGAATGGGAAGGGACAGGCTAGATAGCAGCTTGGGTGTCTGGAAATCAGTGAAGTGCTAGGGTAAACCTTTTTGGGGCAGAGATCCACTTGGTCATAGTTTTGGCTTATTAGTGGATCTAACATATCCATATGATTTTCCCCAACTGTAAGCAATGAGTCATGATCATTATGTGGCTTCCATTGCACTGGAGAAAACCCAGAGCTCGGAGAACCCCATATAGCTGAAGCTTCATTAGCCTAGTGGGAAATCTGTCCCATGATAGATACAAGGCAAAATGCTAAAGTGGAAGTATCCAATGCCTGGGAAGTCAGAACCATCTGGAACTAGATTCTACCTCGAAACTACTTTTGTAAACATCCAATGGGCTTAAAAGCACTGAGAAAATATTTGGGGGTACACTGATACACTATAACACAGGGGCTTTCTGGGCTTATCTTTGGTCACTAATAGGCAGCCAACAGCACTGACCCTGCCCCCAACATGTCAAGGGCCCCACACCAGGCACCATTCCTTCAGGTTATCATTTTCTCACCCTTGTATTCCTCAGAGGCTTTCTACTGATCTCCCCACTTGTAGTATCTCCTCTTCCACATAGACACATGTGCCAGAGTAATATTCTAAAACACAGACTCTGTTCATGCTACCCACTTGTCTGACAACCTCAAGGACTCATCTTTACCAAATATAACAATTATAGCTGGGGCACCTGGGTGGCACAGTTAAGTGTCTGACTCTTGGTTTTGGCTCAGGTCGTGATCAGAGGGTCTTGAGATAGAGCCCTGCATTGGGCTCTGTGCTCAGCATGGAGTCTGCTTAAGACTCTCCCTTTCCCTTTCCCTCTGCCCCTCTCCCCTGACACTCTCTCTCTCTCAAATAAATAAATAAATCTTTAAGAAGAAAAAACAATTATAGCTGCCATTTACTGACTACTAGGTTTCAGTACTTTGCCTTGATTATTGTCATTCTCACAATAATAATATAAGGTAGGGGATAGCCCCTTCAACTATTCAATAAACAAACATGAACAAATCCTCACTGAAGTAATCAATGAGAAAACTGAAGATCAGAGAGTTTGAGCAATCTTTCCAAAGTGATTCATAAGTAGTCATCTTAGTATTCACATGTAGGTTTATCCACTTTGAATACTGGGGAATCTCTCTACTCTCCCAGGCTGCCTCTTGAAAAAAAAAAAAAAATGCAAACTCTAATTGGCATTCAAGGCCTTCCAGAATTGGGACAAGACAGATGTCTCCAACTGGATCTCCTCTGCCCATCCTTTGTTTTGGTCAAAACAAATTCCATGCAGGTCCTTGGAAATACCCAGCCCTATCCTATGTCTGAGAATTATATTCTTGGCCTATGTCTCGGGATGTTTCTCTCCCATGTATATTCCACCCACCAATCCCAGGCTTCATCAAAAGCACACCCGCACCACTAACACACGAGCTAGAGGTGACTTCTCCTTCCCCTGAACCCCCGAACAGCCTTGGAACTCCCTCTTGTGGACTGTACCATGGAATGGGACAAACTCAGAAGTCAGATGACCAAGGTTCAATTCTTCACTTTAAGTACTTAAACTCTAGGACCTCGGTCTCACTGCACCATAGGCTTGTTATCAGCATTCAGTTATGTGTAACAAATACAAAAGTGCTCAACATAGCCTGCTAAGGAGCAAATTTTCAAATGCCTAGTATTATCATTAAAATGATTTGTATTTGTGCATTACCCTGTCTTTTGATCTTAAGCTCCTTGAGGAGGGGGACCACTTTACCAGTCTTCTATCCCCAGCACATTTAATGGCACATGGAAATGTTTGATGAAGGAATGACCGACCATATGGAGCTTCCAATCTAATCTCAAAACCCATCAGGCTACAACTGATATCAAAGCTCCATATAATAATAAAATGAAATTGCAGCAAGAATTTAATGAGGCAAATATATATATGCTTCTGGGTTATGGTTTTGTCTACTTGGATGAGTAGGATCCAGAGTCTATAATGCCACAGTCACAGTTAAAGGAGAGAAAAAAAATGTTCAAAACACACTTCCCATTCCCCATACATGAAGAAGCACTCCCAGGGCTTGGGGAGAACAGCACAGTAGCAGAAGTATCATTACAGTAGCTGTAGGAAGAGCTGCCAACATTTATCAAGCACTTAAGTACCAGACACTAGTTTAAATACTTCACATGTGTTAACTCATTAACTTTTGCAACAACCAATATAAAATGCTTCTACTCTTTCCACATTTTTAGATGAGGAAACTAAGGCACACAAAAATTAAGTAATTTCTAAGGTCTCACAAGAGATGGTAAAACAGGGTTTCAAACCAGAGCCCATGCATCCTATATATCATGACAAACAGCATCGGTCTGGATGCGGGGCTGTTTTCCCCCATAGTAAGGATATCAATCCAGGTGGACCTCAGAAAAGGTTCCTGTACCTGATCCGCCAATTACTAGACTAATAAGCTGCCTCCTTTAGGACACCCAAATGCTGTCAGAACCTGTGCTTATAGAGAGGGGTGAAAGAGTATTGACATTAGAGATAATATCTATCTTTAAAAGCCCATAACTTTGCACTTGCAAAGGTAGTTCCAAGTATAGGAAGATGTCTGTTGGTAATATGATACACATGGATGCAACTTAAGAGTATAGGTAGCATCAGGTACTGGTGGCATCACAATTCCAGACTTCAAGGTCTATTACAAAGTTGTCATCATCAAGACAGTATGGTATTGGCACAAAAACAGACACATAGATCAGTGGAACAGAATAGAGAGCCCAGAAATGGACCCTCAACTCTATGGTCAACTCATCTTTGACAAAGCAGGAAAGAATATCCAATGGAAAGAAGAGGGTCTCTTCAACAAATGGTGTTGAGAAAACTGGACAGCCACATGCAGAAGAATGAAACTGGACCGTTTCCTTACACCACACACAAAAATAGACTCAAAATGGATGAAAGACCTAAATGTGAGACAGGAATCCATCAAAATCCTAGAGGAGAACACAGGCAGTAACCTCTTTGACCTCAGCTGCAGCAACTTCTTCCTAGACATATCCCCAAAGGCAAGGGAAGCAAGGGCAAAAATGGGACTACTGGGACTTCATCAAGATAAAAAGTTTTGCACAGCAAAGGAAACAGTCAACAAAACCAAAAGACAACCTACAGAACGGGAGAAGATATTTGCAAATGACATATCAGATAAAGGGTTAGTATCCAAAGTCTATAAAGAACTCATCAAACTCAATACCAAAGAACAAAGAATCCAATCAAGAAATGGGCAGAAGACATGAACAGACATTTCTGCAAAGAAGACATCCAAATGGCCAATGGACACATGAAAAAGTCCTCAACATCACTCAGCATCAGGGACTGATGAATCACAGACCTGCACCCCTGAAACAAGTAATACATTATATGTTAATAATAATATAAAATAATAATTTTTAAAAAGAGTATAGGTAAAGACCCCATGAAGCCCCTGGACAGCAAACTCTCTGATGAGGTCATGGTATGTAAGGAAGCCTGTACAAACTGAGGAAAAAAGAATAAGGAGAAGCAGCTTCACTCTTAGATTAGTTCCTTCAGGAAAACAAATACAAGAAATTTGATGAAAATATTTTTTAAATTCCACATTGCTTTAGTCATTAACTATCCACAGTTTGGGCAATGGGGTCATTTGATGTTGAGGAGTTAATATTGAAATTGCTGCCTAAGCTACTTAAACATAATGAGAGCCCTTCCTGATGGAAACTAGGAGGTAAAAAATAGGTCCACATTAATGAAGCCCAGAATGGCTGTGACCATTCATTAGCATTGCTCTCATATAACCCACCCCATTCCTAAAGGGCCAGAGGCTACCATACTCTTGAGCATGAAGTTAATCAATTGCAGAAGAAGGAATTTTACAAATCCTGAGGTTGTGACATCCTGGACCATGACAAATCCCTGCTCTGTTTCACTAAATATGTGAAGGAAAGGTGAGCATTCGACTGCAGGATGATCTGTCCCCCAGTGTAGGGCTGTGGTGTTGAGTGCCTGGCCAGCATCTAAACGTGCAGAAGAAATGCATTGGGCTGACAATTTCACTCACTAAATTAGATCAACTCCTGGACAAGCTTTCTTTCATTCAGTTGACCCTAGAACATGCATTCTCAATAGGGGCAGTAAAGGAAGCAACAATTGGTTCTTGGGGCATGAAAAAAAAAAAAAAACACCTTACTTTTTGTATAAACCACGGATATGTATGAAGTACCTGAACATTATATATATATGATTATATATATATATAATATATGTGGTATGAAAATTCCATGGTGAGGGGAACCACTAGGGAAAAAATAAACCTCTTTGTGGAAGAGGGACAGGAATGAGCCCACTTTCAGAACACGAGGAGAAAGATGCATAAGAAAATCAGAAAAGTTTGTTGGTGGAAGGAGTGGGAAGACAGGAGAGACAATATTCCCTAATCCTCAGTTTTTGCCCAAACCCACCCACAGTCTTTGAGGGCATGACTGGAGCCTATATCCAGCTTATGCTTTAGTATGGTTTGGTCAAGTCAGCTATCATCAATTAACATAATGGAGGAATCTCCTTTGTACAAATAAGGATAAGCCCCAAATTCAGCCATTCCCTGCAACTTCGGAAAAAGATGATGAGGCCTCAGGAGAAAATAAACCTGATGACACCTTTACCTTGGACGTCTAGCCTCCAGAACTGTGGGAAAAGCTAGTTTCTGTTGTTTAAGTCACACAGTCTGTGATACTTTGTTATGGCGGCCCTAGCAGACAAATACACCTGCTATGGTGTACACGTTAGGTATCACTTCATTACTAGTGCTCATTCGTATCTGGTCCTCCTCTCCTGGGCACAAGAGGACCACTTCCTCAAATCTAAACAATTAGTTATAAGCAGAAGGGACATTATCATGTTTCTGAGCCCAAGCATTAAATTGCTGGGTCAAGACACGTGTAGCACTCTTCCGTGCCATGGTGATCAGAGAACATGTGGAAACGCAGTTGCCAGAAGACTCAAGCAGCCCAGAATTCTAAACCAGTACCTCCCTGGAGAATTGGCCTGGATCTGCAAGGGCTACATGTGAAAGAGAAATAAAGCTTTGTTCTGTTAAGCCATTGAGATTTCTAATGTTATTTTTTACACAGCGGGACTTAGCCTAGCCTTACTGATGTACCCCACCCCACATAAATCTGGGAGAGGGTCTCCTGGTGGTCCTGGGGTGTCTCCTTGTGGGCCATCTATGAAATGAGAAGTCTCTCCTCTAACAAAGTCCTGAGAAAATGAAAAACTGACTATGAAATCAAGAATTCAAACAAAGGGGCTGATCCATGTGGTGCCTTTACAAACCAGAGAGGAAGGAAAAGGGGCAATGTTTCTCTGTGCTTTTCAAGTCAGGCTGGAAGACAATCTTGAGGGTATGAGCAGTAGGTGGCAAAAAAGTGCATGTTTGGCATAAGGCAGGATTAAGTCAATGGGTCCTATTGTGACATTAAGGAAATGTCCTTCAAGACCTTCTCTGGTTCCAATCTCACCAGCTTTGATTCTGAGAGTTTGATTTCCTGGATAGTCAACAAGAATATCTGTTCCCACAAAAATATATAGCACCATAGAAAACTATAAATAGATTTCCCTGTAACACATCAGTTTTAAGTGTATATTTGGCTAGTAGAATTCTGACAAATACCTCAAGACTTCATGACCCCAAGGTGCACTGATTACTGAAGTTCCAAGCCTCCATGAAGAAACCCACCTGGAAGAAGCCACCAGGGTTATCCATTTTAACCCCACAAAATAGAGGGAAGAAATTCCCTTAATTTGTTAATAGAATTCACTAAACATATCCTCTTTTTACCAATACTTTTTACTCATTTCTCACTCCCTTTACTACTCACAAGTCCTCTGATCAAGACTCTGATTAACTTTCCCAGAATAAGATCAAGCTACCTAGGCCACCCTGAGCTCATCACTCATCCAGTCAGTGGGCAATTTATCTTTTGCTCTTAACCCTTGATTTCTGTCTCATGTGGAAACCCAGCAAAGGTGTGTACAAGTTGAGTCCCGTCAAAAGGTACTTGGGGCCAAAAGGTCAGGAGAAGCACCTGACTTCCAAGCAAGCATTCCACTTGCCAGGACATGTGACTTCCACAGGCTCTCCTCAGATACTAGGCAGTTCTTAGAAAAAGAACTCTGTTCTGCCCAGAGGGGGCCCTTTTCTTTAATTCACACCAAGGTCCTCGTGAGCTGGCAACAGCTCTGACCCGCGTCACACACCCCTTTTCCAACTCCCCATTTCCCTCAGAGCTCCATCTATGTTATTCTGCACATACTTCAGAGCAGACAGTCCCTTTAACAGCGCTGTCCCAGTACCCCGGATTAAGGCATCATTTCTATGAGTGGGTTTTCTCTGGCATCTGATGGACAGACTCCATACCCACATCATTACTTAATTCTGTGGTTCTCAACAGTACCATTCAAAGGGGCAATCTGGAAATTTGTGGTGGTGGCTTTTTGGGCTCTCAGAGTAATCAGAAGCACCACTGGCCCCAGTGAGCAAGGGTAATGGATGCTAGCCATCACACAATGTCTGGGGTAGTCCGGTACAATGGATAATTGTCCCTCATCCTGCATGATTTTCAGATGTCCCACCTAATTTCATGGAGATGAAAAACTTTCATACATTCATACAGATATTAACTAAATGCTTGCCACATGCTAACCACTCTTTCAGGGGTTCTGGGTGAATGAAATTCTCTGCTCTCTGGCACTTATAAAAACCAATTTTAATTGTCTGAGCCTGGAATCTAACTCAATTTTACATACAAACTGAAAGTACTTTTGTCCCCTCTTAAGATATCTTATGTTTCCTGAAATGCAACAACCATGCAAGTCAAGGGAAAATTATAATTCATTTTCTTCTGAGTCCACCAGGAATTATTCACTGCAGCAGAAAACCACATCACTAATTGCATGACTCCTCGTGATATCTAAGCCACCAGGACATCTAGTCCCCCCATCCACATCTGTAGCTGTGCCGTTGACAGGGACTCTGTGACAAGGCCAACAGTTGACTCCTTCACTCTATTCTCTCACATAGCCATGCCCAAACACTGACAATCAGAGTGGGTTTTTTTATTATAAATTGCTTTACTTTAGTTTTAGCTACATTCTACTTGGGGTATTCCATTGTTGTTGTTGTTGTTGTTGAATGTGTGGTTGGTTATATTATCAATGAATCCCACTCCAAGATGGCAAATGTAATGTGTTTAAAAAAAAAAAAAAAAGAGGTGGCTTTCTTATAAAGAGGGGGCACTGCATCCTATAAGGCATGAATTCTTCTTAACCATTTAAATACTCAGCCTTTCAGCCTCCAGTGAAAACGCTCTTCCCCAACAATTTTCCAAAGAAAGTCTCAAATCCCCCCCTTTTAAAACAGTCCCCATAAGTCTAATGAATTTGAGGAATACTTCCTCAAGAAACCAAGTCCAATGAAAAGTCTTACCACATAAGGTAGAACAACATGTATGGTTATTTACGGTGAAATTAATGAAAACAAATTGAATTTCACACACATTAGTAACTAATTTCAAGTTAAGTAAGATTCTGAAAACCCCATATTCTCTACTTTGATGCAAAAAATTACTCAGAAAAATTAATAAAATAATCATTGACTAGTCATTGCTTAAAGTGAAAAGCACAACCCTAAAGCCATTTGGGAAGATATCTGTACTTAATACAAACACATGATAAACAATATACATCTCAAAGAGTAAATGTCAAGGAGGACATGAAGCAAGATCTAAGACAGGGCTTAGGGAGGAGACCAACTGAGTGGGAAGGCATCTAGGCATTTTGACAGAAAGAAGCAAGGCAGTGCAGTGCACTTACTAGCTGTCTGGCTGTGGGGGAGTTTCTTTTCTCCTCTATCAGTCACGGTTCCAATGGAAATGCAGAACCAGTAGGAAATGTAGATTAAGAGATTCACTTCAAGAAATTGGCTGAAATGATGATGGGAGCTGGCTAGGCAAGTCTGAAATCCATGGGGCAAGACATCAGGAAGGCAACCTGGAAGTCTTGCTCATGGACTATCACTCTCTCCACAGGCAGAATTTCTCCTTCCAAGAGGCCTCAGCTCTGCTCTTAGAGCCTTTTGACAGATTGAATCAGTCCCACCCTCCCCCCCACAACCCCGACTATCTAGAATAATCTGCCTTGATAAAGTCAACTGATTATGGGCTTTAGTCACATCCACAAAACACCTTCACAACAACATCCAGATCAGTGTTTGCTTGAATAATGGGGCAATAACCTTGTCAAGCTGACATACCAAAAGACCATCACAGACCACCCCTTGTCAACTTGGCACCTATCGCCATCTCCTAAAATCATACTTAGGGGCACCTGGGTGGCTCAGTTGGTTAAGCATCCAACTCCTGGTTTCGGCTCAGGTCATGATTTCAGGGTCATGAGATCAAGTCCCACATCGGGCTCTGTGCACCGAGCATGGAGCCTGCTTGAGATTCTCTCTCTCCCTCTGCCCCTCCCCCATGCTCAGGCACTCTCTCTTTCTAAAAAGAAAGAAATAAATCTTTTTTTAAAATAAATAAAATCAGGGCGCCTGGGTGGCTCAGTTGGTTAAGCGACTGCCTTTGGCTCAGGTCATGATCCTGGAGTCCTGGGATCCAGTCCCGCATCGGGCTCCCTGCTCTGCAGGGAGTCTGCTCCTCCCTCTGACCCTCCCCCCTCTCATGTGCTCTCTCTCTCTCATTCTCTCTCAAATAAATAAAATCTTTAAAAATAAAATAAAATAAAATAAATAAAATCATACTCAATCTCCAAATAAAGAGAACAACAAAGTCGTACTTCTGCCTACTGTGACATAACTATACTTCATACAACTGACAACCCATTAGTCCTTCCCCAAAAGGGAATGCAAAGTTCTTGGCTAAAGTCCACACTTCTCCAATGATATCCTGTTACTTAGTTCACGTTAATAAATTTTATGTTAGATGGTAAGGAGGCAAGAGAAAGAAAAACCAAAAATACTTGTTTAATATGTATACAAACATATGAGCAACAAAATAAGAAATACTTATAGCTCTGACCAGCCATAGTATTCTCAACTCTGAAATGAGCATGGCAGGGACCATCTTCACATGTTGCTAAAGGAATTAGGTGATGTGATAGGGTACATGCACTGTAATCTGAATATTGCCACCCTCATCAGTATTATTACTGGACAGGCACGTGTAATAGTGTTAAGGTGAGGACTGTGACTCAGAAGAAGGCAACGGTAAGTCTGTAATATAGAAGTGAAAAAGGGAGTAAGCAGCAGCCACTTCTGGGGGGAGAAAAAAACAGCAGAAATAAAACCATGGTGAAACATACCAGGTTCTAGGATGGAAAGACTAAATATTGAAAATTTCTAAATTATTTTCGTAGTGTATGCAATAGAGAGGCAGCCTTCCTCTTTGGGACCAAAACTGTCTTTCAATAAGCAAAATACCTACATAACCTCTTTAGTTGTAAATAATAAAGCTTCTTTCCTCTTCCTCTCCACCTAGTCCCCCCCTCCACACCTTCCACCTAGAAAGAAATCTGGATTAAAATAAAGGAGGGAGAGCAGGTATCAGTGATTTCCCAGCATGAAGACTTTAACAATCTGGAGGACTGGACACAAAAGAGTCACCCAAGGAGACAGACAGACAGACTTGCAGACAGAGCCGGAGATGGGGGGGGGAGACTAAGAGATGAGCGGACACCAAGGATCCCGGGGGCAGCAAAGCTGGGCGCAGCAGGACAGGCAGTGAGTTCTTGGAGACAGAAGAGCTGAGGGGGATTTTAACTGCACCTGCCAGAGCTTCATTCAAGTACTCCCTGAAAGTGGGTTTACTGTATTCTGTGTAAATTATAACCCAATAAAGTTGATCTTTAAAAATTATGTGTTATGATCTAAATTTTTATTTTTTTAATTTTTATAAGACAATATGTTCAAAAATCTAGAAGGAACTATCACAATATTAGCAGTGGTTATTTCTCAATAGTGGGAAGACATTTGAAGCTTATTTTAAGCAGTCTTGTATTTTCCACTTCCTCCAATAAGCATGGCTTTTTTTCATAATCAGAAAAAGTAAAATCTTCCTGGAAAAAGAGCCATTTTTCACCAAGCCCATGCTCAGTTCCAAATAGTGCTGACCACTTAAAACCCACCAATTTCCTATTAAT
Source organism: Mirounga leonina (assembly GCF_011800145.1). Lineage (NCBI taxonomy): Eukaryota > Metazoa > Chordata > Mammalia > Carnivora > Phocidae > Mirounga > Mirounga leonina. The sequence goes on along the minus strand of NW_023270415.1, from coordinate 21,956,259 downwards.
ATCCATTCATGTGGAATTCTCCATCCATTGTTTTGATATTATGCTGGTTCTAGTTTTGTTTGGTTTTGTTTTTAGAACATGTGCTTGCCTTTGAATTGAGCAAATAAAGCAAATAAAGTTTTTTTGAAAACTTTAAAAGTTTTAAAGTTTATTTGAAAAGTGAATGAATAAGAATCAACAATAGCATGTGCTTGTCTTGAGGTGGAAAGGGCAACAAATGGAAAGACTCAAGACTCAGATTTCCAGACAGCTCTGCTAAAGAATTCACTGCATGGCCTTTGGTGAGACACTTCCCCTCCAGGCCGCAGCTTCTTTAGCTATAAAACAGGGGCGGTGAACAAGAGCATCTCTAAGGGCCCATCTAGGATGGACATCCCGCCATTTTACGGGTCCCTCCGGGGAGGAAAAAAAAGCAAAGCAGAGCTGCGTTGCTGAGTCATCTATCTCGGCATTGTGATAGAAATCACACCTCAGGCATCCCCCTTTTCTCTGTATTTCTCTATTTCATCTTATATATTCAGCCTTCTTGCTCTTGCCAGTCATGTAGCTGTAAAACTTGTTTTTCACTCTCAACACTTCAGCTATTCTGGTTGTTACTCAGAGAGCTCAATCCTTATTGGTATCTGATTTTGCTCTGGCAGTCACTGGGGGTCTACATAGTTCCTCCACTCAACTCCAGCTCATTCCAGCAAAACTTCACACCCTCTCCTATGTTGAAAGCTTAGCGTGCCCCTCCCTACGGCCATCCTTCTGCAATTAACCCAAGCAAGGGGGGTAGCATCCACGCTGGTCCCATTTCAGCTCTCACAAAACGATACTGGCATTTAAGAAAACTCTGTGTGAGTGCAGGGCAGGGGAGCAGGGGTGGAGGCCCTGAAATCCTAATGTAATCAGACTCATTTTAAGATCTACAGTCATTTGTCCTTGGCTCAATTTTCCCAGAAATGACTGGCATAGGAAGCTTTCTCGAAGGGCAATTGGCTCAAGGTTTGCTTGGCGAGTCGTAGGGGACCACTTCAGCTCGTTTCCTCTGCCAAGTCTGTATTCCCTGCTGACCTAGTTGGGATTTTAAGTTTCCATCGAGACCACCTGCCTGGTGTTAATTAGTTATGGTTTCTTATTTTATATGCAAACTTGTTTTAATGTCCCTGAACTAGCACAGGTCTTGGGCTTCTCCCCTGGTTCTACCGTACAAGCAGCATTCTTTGCTGTTCCAGCCATCTGGACTTGAATAGCATGATGTAGCCAGGATGGCAAAACATTCAGCAAAAATCTGAGGATGGAAATTGCAAAATCCAAGTAAATCCCAAATCATAGTTTTTCTTCTGCTCGTTGTTTTTCAAAAACCTTGATCTTAAAATTTGGGAAATTCTTTCTTATCCTCCATTCTACACATGTGCCTTCTACTTCCTAGTAAGATACATAATAAGAAAACCTTACAGTGAAACACAAACCTACTGATTTTAATGCCACTCTAGACATCTTTGTCATTTTTACCCCTTTGTGACATTTTTACCCATTGCCAATTATTAAATCAAATCAACTAGTTTCCTCTTACTTTACCAGGAACTGGGGGGAGGAAGTGATCTTTTTACACTTGTAGGCTTTCCTTTAGCATGAAAAAATCAAAGTTTGAGGGTTACTTTCCTCCATTAGTGTGAGGATGCTCTCAGAAGACATGTTCTGACCAGGTAACTTTCAGAAATTAATCCTAATTTTTTTTTCAATTCATGGTATATAAGTAAACTAAGCACACTAGAATGGTGGACATATAGACTATAGTAAAAAGATTTGCCATTGACACATAAATGAAGTGATCCAAGAACTTTGGAAGGTGTAAGAATCCCTTTTTTTTTTTCCTCCCAGGGGTTAAAAATGAACATTGCGTCTGAGGACAAATCAAGAGTCATTGGCTCTCAAAGAAGAGCTTGTAACTGTAGGCATTTTGATTTTAAATCCATTAATTTTCACATAATTTTGGACCAACATTAAATGGAAAAAATTCATATTGTCATTTTATATTTACTTGGGTTGCCTGCCACAGAGATTTCCTTATCATGTTTTTAAAAAAGTCCATTTCAAGAAGTGACATGGAGAGTCATATTCACAGAAGGATTGCTGTTTTTCATGTGCCTCAGACGACCTGATTTTATGTTTTACTGTGCCAATGACTAAATCCAGGGCTAAAGTGGCTGGAAAGAGAGGGTATGGAGTTACTTTTCTGTCATAATTTAATGGACAATTTTCTGGGTGCTAAGTATTAAATGGTTTTAGGAAATGATGAATAGCACCAGCCTCAGGAATTGGAAGGATTCCATTTCTCCAATGGCTCTCTTTTGGATCCACAAATAATCTGGGATTAGCTGGAAACAGGAAAAACGATCGCCCAGGGCCACCTCATCTTCCCCTCCGGACTTCTCCCCCTAAACACATAGCTGTGGGTGCCTCTAGGTGAAGGAAGGAAGGAGGCTGGATCGTGTAGGAAAGATCACTCTATTGGAGACAGATTAGAAAAACGCTAGCTTGGTGCCAGATGATAAACATAAATAGGCAATATCTTAAAGTGAAAGCACTTTTGAATATAAATGAATTATTGAAATGTAGTTCCTGAGGAACCTTCTGGAAGGTAAAAATATGGACATGTCCCAGATAATAGTCTACATAGGTTTTTATATGTGATGCAGTGTGAATGTGTATGTATATTAGAAACATATTTTATATATTATGCCTATTAATAAACTGTGCATTCTTCTAAAGGTACTAACCGACTGTGCCAAACAATTATTTGCACTGTGTTGTAACAAGTGGTATGCACTGGTTAGATGTAGCTGTAATAATTCCCAGCACGGTAGCAGTTTCTGACCTGTCAAAATCTACACTCAGCCTTTTAAAGGAAGTTTCTAAAGCAATGTTGGTATGATTAGAGAAGAAAATAGCTACTCAGCTCAAACTGTAGTACTCTGCATCTTCACTTAATCAACATGCTCTTCCAGGACAGATATATTTGCTTACTTTTACGGTGAACAATTAAACCTTATTATGCTGCCACATGCCGGGTACAACTCTCAGGCACATCCATTTTTTTGCTGCTCCTGTTGCCCTGGACTGAATTCTTTTACTTTCTGAGAACTGAAATTTTCCTTTTGTAAGTGTCACTTGCCTTTGCAATAATCACCATTTTGCTGTCATTTTCCCTCTTCAATCCCTTTATTCTGTGATCGACTGATCTCAAATCCTTTAAAAAACTTCATAATTTCTACTTCCTTCAAATATCAAAGACCAATGTTTGAATCTGTCATTTACATAACAAAAGTGCTATTTTTATGTTGGGCTCCTAGTCATTTCCCTATTGAATCAAAAAGTAGCAGATTTGTTACTAATTAAAGAAAAAACTTTTTAACAAGGATGTTACTTTCATGGTTTGAATCCTTAAATATCCTGTTTCATACTTTGCTTGAAAGTATGCAGCAAGTAGTTAATTTGTCATAAATAAGCTACTATTTGATTTAAATTCAACTCCTATTTCAAAACTTTCGGAATAAAAATGTTACACTCCCTTTGTGAGTCTGCCTTAAATTCTTTTATTTTTGAGAGAAGGAGAGAGAGAGGAGGAGGACGAGAAGAACACACACATAGGGAAGAGAGGGGCAGAGGGAGGTAGAGAGAGAATCTTAAGCAGGCTCTATGCCCAGCACCGAGCCTGAGGCTGGGCTCAACCTCACAACCCTGAGATCATGACCTGAGCTAAAATCAAGAGTGGGACGCCTAACCCACTAAGCCACCTAGGCCCCCCTGCCTTAAATTCTCTTAAAGTGGAATGGGTGGATGGAGAGAGAGATAGAAGTCCCTTTGAAAAATACAGATTAAAGGAACAAATACAACAGATCCAGTAAACAGAAAAGATATCAGAAAATTACAGGATCTGTGTGAACAAGTTATTCAACATTAATTGCATATTGAAGAAGAAGAAAGAGGAAGCTAGAAGAACGCACTAATTATATGTGGGTCGTTACTGGCTGAAAGGAGGAGAATCGTGGCATCCATAGTTTTAGCTTTAGGGAAGGGGAAAAGAGAGAAGAAATGCTACTTACTATAGATAGCAGTTCTCTCTTAGCCACAAAGAGACCAGTTAGCTGGAATCAGCAACAAGTAGCATTAAAAAGCCAACCAGTAGCAAAACTACACAGTAGTAGTTAACATGAGAACTCCAAGTATCTGGCAAGAAACTGTAACTAGGACCCAAACTTGACACTCAGAGTGATTACACAGGCATAGAAGAAAAAATAAACCAATTTGTACCTTGATATCTTTGTTTCTTTCATTCTTGGTCTGTATCTGTGTAGTGTCTGAGTTTCTAATTATAATAAATGGTTAAAGATTTAAAATCTTTGGATTTTAATGGAGAATTCTACTTTTATATCAAAATGCAAACTGATCAGGTGCTCTATTAAGTCCCTCATTTGGCCACAGCTGAGGAAATCCTAGCACTTTTGCTTATGTGTTTGAGCCATGGTGCTATAGGCATAGAAGTAACCACCTTAGGGCGCCTGGGTGGCTCAGTTGGTTAAGCGACTGCCTTCGGCTCAGGTCATGATCCTGGAGTCCCCGGATCGAGTCCCGCATCGGGCTCCCTGCTCAGCAGGGGGTCTGCTTCTCCCTCTGACCCTCCCCCCCTCATGTGCTCTCTCTCTCATTCTCTCTCTCAAATAAATAAAATCTTTAAAAAAAAAAAAAAAGAAGTACACCTTAATTACAGCTAAAATGTTTTTTGGGGGGGGGGGCGGTTAACAGTCTTCCACTGAGCTGGCTTTATGTGACAGCAAATTTTGCAGACAGACATATAAAAGAAGGAATAAACTTAGTCCATTATGTAAACTATCGAAGATAATGTACTATCACTTCTATAGTTTGGGATTAAACTATTTATCCATTATCAAAGGAGTCTTTGAATTGTTTAAGAAATGACCATGGTCACTTTTTATCCATTATAGGTTCTCTAAGTAAATCTCCCGGATGATTAAGAATGCACATTTTCAAAATAGCTTCTCAGCAGGGCCTGAGAACAAACCAACCTACAGGGAACCTGAAGCTATGAACACCTGTCTCCAAGGACAGGGTCGATGGAGATAACCAGGATCTCAGAACATATATTGAGGTTAAAAAGATACTTTTCTTTAAATTTAAATGAAACAAAGATTTGCAATTTTGTCAATTTCGTTATAGACGAGCCAAATTTTCTACAAAACACACATATGGCTTTTCAAAATAAGGAAGGTTAAAAGCAGAGGAATTATTTTTTTAATACCCAAAGAAAAGTCTAGAAACAATATACACCAATTATTTCTGAATGCTACTCAGAAAAGCGAAATGTCTCGACTGGCTATTTCTCAGCTGACATGTGCAACCCTCTTTCCCTTCCTGCCCCTCCCTTTGCTGCTTCTTTGACTTATTCATTCACAGAGTTGTCTTAAAAAACTTAAAACACTGTTCACAGGACTCAGGGTGAGAAACACTGGTCACAGCAAAAAGCTAATATTTCTAGGATGTGTGGTAGAATTTATATAGTTTATCTGTGTATAGGGAAAACAAAAAATGTAATCAAATCACGAGTCATCAGAGATTCATCTAAATTATGGCATACTGAATACGTCAAGAGACCTGAGCAACCTAAATTTCCACTTATTAATTGGCACCCATATCACATAGACTCAGTCTAACAAAGTTTGAAATTTATCTTAATTGCATGGTCTTTCATTAAGGAAAACTTAACAATATTCATACACTTAACAAAGACAATTCAACCAATGTTGGATTTTTTTTTTTACTATCTTTTTAAGTAGTACCTTTGTCAAGGGATTGATTTTAATATTCATGTCTCCCTCTGTGAAGCATAAATTCAATTTCTTATAGGTTTTCTCGGTTAAAAACAAAACCTTAGTTTTAATCAGCTTTAATAGTAGTCGAGCAATTTTCCAGGAAATTGACTCAAATGCTCTTCCTAATACACACCATCGAAATGATTGTATCAGTAAAAACCCAGGTAATATGCTTTATGAATAACAGATTGATAGGAGATTTCTATGAAACCAAAAGCAATTTCATAGAAGTCACCATTGTTTGGGATTTAGCATGGTTTTATGCTTTTCCTTCATTAATCCTTCAGTGGGTGGGATTTATCTTTTTATTTGAAATGCATGGCAGAATATTTGACTGGTTACCAATTCATTGCAAAAGTAGTTACATGGTTGTTCCAATGAGGTTAGAACAAAATTATTTTGGAATTTCTAGAATTTGCAGAAATGGAAAGAAGCCCAACCAAATTTGAATTCTGCTCAAGGAATAAAAATGGGAATGGATGTTATTTTGAAATGTGTGTGTATATGTGTTTGCCAGGTACTCTTCTTGGCAGCTGCAAAATCTCTCAAAAAGTAGCCCAAACTCAATTAAAGACCGGTTACTCCAAACTCATTCTTTTAAATCTTCATAATAAAAATGGGTACATTCTTCAATATTATTGACAGAAAAGCAAAATAACTGAAACCAGGTAAAAGGCTGAGATTAATTTCTCTCTTAGGGGAAACAGAAAGAGACTTTCTACCTGGCATTAGCACAGGTCCTTAATACCAGGTACACACACACACACACACACACACGCGTGCGCACACACACACACAAGTAATGGTTATTCTGCCATCTTTTTCTTAACTATCTAATTAAATAAAGTTGTTCCCACAATTCAGTAGTCCTATGATGTCAGAGTGACTCCTGACATTATAGATGTGGTGACTTCATTAGCATCAAGACCATTTTAGAAGGAAAAGAAGGACCGATTGTTCCGAAGAGAGAAAGTGCTGTGGAGGAAGCACAACGTGAACTGTGCAGATCTCTGGGTGACTCTGAGCTCCACTGGACACCTGTCAGCACTCTCGGTGAGGGCTACAGAGATGTTGGACAGGTTCTCCTGGCTGCTCCCAGTTGGATGAGAAGGCAAATGGATAAACGCTAGTCACGCAAGAAGCTCTGGAATAAAATAACAGGTGGAATTTCTTAGGATCTCTGAGGAAGGAAAAGCGGTCATATGGGTAGATGGGTGGCAGGTGACAAAGCCAAGCCTTGAAGGATGAGTAGAGCTCTTCAGCTAGACAGGAAGCCAAAGGATAAGGAAGACTGAAGTCAGGAGGAGAGCAAGACACAGAGAGTGAAGAAGCAATTTCCTCACAGAGGAGTAAGCCCCACCTTTGTGCAAATGACCTTTTCAAGGATGTCTGTAGGCAAACAGCCTTGAAACTTAGTCTCCTACCGTGGCAAAGAGAATTTTTACTGTCCAGTATAATAAAGACAACGTTGCCCCCTCTGGACCACATGTTGGACAGTTTGCTTGCAGCTCATTATAAAAGGGGGTCCCTAAACTCAGTGTTGCTTGGTGGTGATGCAAACCCAGTGTGCACACGGCGTCCACCAAATCACTCCATGTCCTCTCTGTGGGACCCTGGAGGCAAGGAGAAGCTCCAGGACCATGAAGCTCACACTGCTTGCTGAGCCAGGAGTAAGACTGCTGTCTCCGACCCAGGAGACTTGTGTCTTCTGCCAGCATCCAGGAAACTGGGGGAGGCAAATTGTTAGCTTCTAAGTAGGGCGAAATCGCAGACCACTCACGGTTCTTGCCAGATGGGCAGTGATTCCATCAAGCAAGACAGGAAGCAAAGAAGAATGCAATGGAAATTTAGGGAAAAGAGGAGGAGCTTGGTTTTACTCTTGTTGGAATTTTCTCTTGTTGGAAGTAGTGGTGGAGGCAGGGAACTGGCAACACAGGTCTGTATTTCAGGATGGGTCCCCCATCCAAAAAAAAAAAATAAAGGAAAATAGTAATAGTATCTACCTCAAGAGGTTATGAAACTGAAGGAGCAAACTCATACAGAGTGCCTCTTAAGAACCCCGATGCACAGAGAAGTCAGTAAGGGGCAGCAGAGTGGGCCATTTTCACTAATCAGATTCCTATCCAATTTTGAGATCTGTAATCTCTTTGAAATGGGTCTCAGAGGACAATTCTGAAACATACAAGGTGGGGTTCCAACCAAGCCCATTTCAGGCCCTTCTTTGGCTCTAAATCACAAAGGAAGATTCTGGTGAGACCCTGGTCTACTCTCTTCTAGAGAGAATGGAATTGTTTGAGAATGCTTATTTGAAAACTAGAATCTATATGGAATATAAGCCTCTGGAGACCCACAGACCAGGCAACTGGACTGGGGCACAAAAATGGACCACTTATGGAAAGGGGTCCTCCTGGGACCCAAGGCTGAGATTTGGAGCTGTCAGAGACATCTGGGGAAACAATCACAGACACTCTGCCTAACAGTCCAATAGAAGCAAGACTGTGACAACTCTCCCGAACCACAACTTATTTATAACTTGTCACAAAGTGATCGCCCTGCCTCTTGATGGCCCAGGCGACTTGTTCTTAGCTTTCTGCCTCCCTACTGACTCCTTTTTTTCTCATTACCCTAACAGATGGAAGAAGATTCCCCATAGAGCTGTCATTCTCTGATGGGATCAGAAGATAGGAAACATACATCATCCAATTTTATTACCTCTAACAAACTGTTAAGGGATAAAATTATTGCCTATAATGAGCTTTTAGGAAATAAGCTTGTGGGTTTATTTTGCTTATAAACACCCACTCTGGTTCTTATTTCTATAATAAATAGGAGTACAATGAGTTAAACAATACTATAAATTTACCCATTTTCACTTGCTCTCCGTTAAATAGAAACAACAATATCCTCAAATATTCAAACCCTTACCAAGAGGAGAACTGCTAGCGATTGTATCCTTCTCCCTTTAAGGAAGTTCAAGGATATGAAAATGACACATGTCATCACTAATTCCTGAGATATCAGAGAGAAAAATATACAAAAGCCTTAATGAACAGATGAAGAAAGCAAACTGGTAACCAACATTTCTGGCTAGGGAATAGGACAATCAACAGAAAGGCTACTGGCCAAATCACAGACTGAAAATACTAAGAGCTTTACCCAGAGTCAACAAAAGCCATGTTCTGAGGAAAGGCGTCTTAGGGGACAGATCTGTTAACCGTCAGAGGGCAGGTTTCATCTCACCGCTCCTGGAGGGCGAGTTAAAGAAGGCTTTGTGTACCTGCTTTCCGACAGAAGCTGGAGCCAGGAGGCACAGGAAGGCCCGGTCCTGCCCTCGGGCCCCAGGACAGATAAAACACACACACACACACACACACACACAATGTGTATAAAGACACACAGAGCACAGTCTCCAAACACTTTCCTTCAGGCTATTTCCCCACATTTCAGGCTCGCTGAAAAGTTAACTTGAGTTAACTACGCATCAGAAAGACAGGCCTTTTCTTGTATTGAACATTGATTTTCCTGTCCGGCCAAGTCGGAATGGCTTGAGAGCCTCTCCAAAAGCCACAGGTCTTGTGTTAAGGAGTATAGAGTGCTGAAAGATCATTTAAAAATTAGTCTGACAGCTAAGTCCCTTCACAGCATGCCCAAGTTTACACAAGACCTTCTAGTGTCATCCAAAACAATGGAACATCCGCCTGATGCTCTTATTAGCCTGTGCTCTACAAGGCCACCAGGTTTCTCTGCGAGAGAGTAATGACCAGGACGGAGAAGGTAAGCAGCGGGGGCTGTTCTTGTGCCCTGGGTAGGCACCACTGAGCCCACTTTCGGGCGAAGATACACAGTTTTATCATCACACTGCAGGAAAAATGCTACTGAAGTTGAAAAGGTCTAGAATGAGGCCCATATGTTGACCTCACTCTCCTGTTGCAAATCAATGGTAGTAAAGACCCCAACAAGAGGAACCTCCTAGAGCCTTTGCTTACAAATCTCAGCATGGGGTAGAAATGGTCCTTCCTGAGCTCCTGAATGTGTAGGGAGATTTTTTTAACACCTGGTCCCAAAACCCATTCAAGCTAACCCACGTGTCAGTCAAAATCCAATCTTTCTGTAGCATTGAAACAATGCTTTCTGATCCCTACATTCTTATTTACTCTTTATGTCAGAATGTAAGAAGTAAAATAATTACCAAATGTTGCAAAGCAGGAAGCGGACCCCAAAACCAAGACAGCCTCAGAGTAACCTGGAATGTGCCTCTATTATATTTTAGCTATGCTGTTTACTAACACTGCACTTGAATCGGTTACTTTCTTCTTCCCACGTTTCCAAGGCAACCAGTGCCTGGGGTTGAGGGGAGGAGGCACAGGCAAAAAAAAGTTTAAGTGAGCATACCATGAAGTCAACCTGAATGAATTTAATTTGCGGTGGCGGTGCGACAATCCTGAAAGGGTGGACTCAGAGTCCTTTTTTTATTTTTTCTGAGTAATTTGAGGAGAGTTTCTTCATAATGGTGCCTTTTTCACACAGCAGGCACTTTTGAATCCCACCTGTAAATCAGGGATGTCTACAGGGATTTGTCAGGCTTTTCCCTCCCCATCTCTTTTATCTCTACCTCTTTTCCAGTTATTTGTGAAAATAAAATAGTCCTCCTAATTCTTTTATGTGAAAGAAGATTGGGTTGTTATGCCCCGAAAGTGGCACATTAATTTTGATCAACAATTTGCTCACTGAAATTCAATCTCTAAGATATTTCCCCCACATTCTGCTTTTAAAAAGAAAAACGTCCATCTGAAAATCTTGGTCTACAGGCTACGATGCTAGTGTTGCTCTAAATTAAGATTTAGCCTTTATTTCATGCTCCTAGCCCAGAGAGAAGCATCTATATACAAAGATGAATTAGGCTACATACATTGTTTGATTTCCTTAAATTCCTTAAACAATTATTTCTCCAACTAAATATGAAGTATTTGACTATTAACATAAATTCACATTATAAAGTTACCCTGCTGTAACAGCCTGCTTTGGGACTAATTCTGTGTTTTGTCTCAAGTATATTTTCAATTAAAGTTATTAAATGTTTTGACTTTGGATTACAGAATCAAGCTGTTTAAAAAGCATGTGTACTTACACACACCCCATAATAATATTTGCAATGGAAACAAATGTCTAGCTATGTTGGGTTGACTAATAAACTAGGATATTTCCATATAACAGAATACCATCCAGTCACGGAGACCGATAATGTAGAGTGAAGCGGTGTTCAGTGACATGGAAAGAAAATACTAAACAAAAGAATACCAACATTGCAAAGGAATATGTAAAATATCCCATTTCCACTAAAAAAAAAAAAAGTGTCCTTATACATGCATAGGATAAAATAGCTGAAAAAGTTTATCAGAATAATAGTAGTTACTACAGCTCAGTGATTTTGTGAGTTTTACTTGTTTGTTCTTTGCTTGTCACTTCCCGAACCCATGCCCATCCCCAAATTTTACAAGGAATGTGCTGCATTTAAAAAGCTGTTATTTTTCAGGATGCCTGGGTAGCTCAGTTGGTTAAATATCTGCCTTAGGCTCAGGTCATGATCCCAGGGTCCTGGAATCAAGCCCCACGTCAGGCTCCCTGCTCAGGGGGAAGCCTGCTCCTCCCTCTCCCACTCCCCCTGCTTGTGTTCCTGCTCTTGCTGTCTCTCTCTGTGTCAAATAAATAAAATCTTTTTAAAAAAATAAAAATAAAATAATAAGATCAAGCACATCCATTAACCAGCTTGGCATCATTTTTAAAAGATATTTAGTTGTTTCTGTTGCTGTAAAAAAAAAAAAAATCAAGAATTTGGACTGCATGGTTTCCTAAGGATCTTGGCAAATTTTTAAGTTCTGTGATTTTATACCTACATTCATTTTTTTTTAAACTATAGATTCTGTATACCCTACTTCTAAAAGCAGAAATAGGGTATTTTGTCACTGGAGCACAATAGATAATTTCATGAAATTTACTCAAGAGATTGAAGTCTTTAAAATTTGAAGAAAACATTGATTCTAATATTTTTTTCTCTATTATCCCCTGCTTACTTATCTAATCATTGATACCCCAATGATAATAGGAGGAGATAGGACTCTTAGGGTTTAGCATGATAAAATGCATCATTTTCATCATCATTATCCTCTTTTTATAACTGATACAATTGAGGCTCAAAAAGGTTAACTGAAGTTCACAGATAATAATTAGCCAAGCCAAGAGTCAAACCCGTATCTCCTGATTCCACCCTGAAGTGTTGGTAGATGACTAACAGCAACACAACCCCTGGATATGTTGGTAGAAGAAAAACAGCATGATGTGCTTTCAAGAAAAAAGGGCTTAGGTAGAATATGTTGGGAAGCTGGGAAGCATAACAGCACTGGACATAGAACCCAAGGGAAGGGGACAACAAGACAGTTGGTTACCCTAATCTTACACTTGTGGGCCCTTTCAGACCACCACCTTCTACTTGATCAAAAACAAAATGGTAACAAAGAGCATTTGTTGAATACCTATGATATGGTAGACACTTTATATTTAGTATCTTTAATCCTCACAACCCTATAAATCAGATGTTCCCAAACCTTAATGTGTACCTGAATCACCTAGGGAACTTGATAGATTTAATGCTGATCCAAATTCAGCAGGGCTTGGGTAGGGACTGAGAATTTACATTTCTAACAAGTTGCCAGGTGAGGCTGATGCTGCCGGTACTGAACCACAGACCACACCTTGAGTAGCAAGGCTATAGAGGACTCTTACGTAGAGCATAAGAGTCACCTAAGTGGCGAGTTCAAATGCATGTTCCTGGGCCCTGACCCCAGAAATGCTGATGCAGAAGGTCTACAGTAGATCTAGGTTTCCTCTGGTAACATATGTTCCAGGTCATTCTGATCCAGTAGTCTAATGGACAGTGGAGTCCAACAGGCCTGGATTAAAATCCTGACTCTATTATTTTCCAGCCGTAGGAAATCTTGAGCAAATTACTTAACTTCTCTGAGCTGGTTTCCCCCATCTGCAAAATAAAAAATACCTCATTGGAATGTACTGATGATTAAACAAGATTATCTATGTAAAATGTCTAGCCTATTACAGGCATTCAGAAAGTGACAGTTACTGTAATGCTGTTGATGTGATGAAGAGGAGTCTCATTTGATAGTAGAGAGGTTAAATCACTTATCCAATCCAGCTTACTAAGCAAGATTTGAATCTAGCTAGATCCAACTCCAACACCATATTCATTTCAGTGCACCAGATCACATGTACCAAGTTTTACACATTTCATCTGCATTTATGGAAATCGCCCAAATCATTCTTTCCTCTGCCCCCATCCTGCTAGTTCTGCCAGCTTCTTCCCCTGCAACCTTCCCCCACCCCACCACCAACCCTTTGGATTTTGTTCCCAAGAATTGATCTTCAGGGTTTTCCAGGGACCTTCTGGTTCTCCTGCCCTTGACCTCCTGGGCCAAGGTCTCCCTCCCAATCTGTTTACCCAGTTCAAGAGGGGGCTTATATATACAGAAAAAGAGGATAGAGAGAAGACCAATGAAATCTAATTGTGAAGAGGTGTACCAGTATTTTTTGGACCTTATAATAATGAGCAGGTTCTGTATATCCTGCCCTTTACCATTCTTGGATCCCCCCAAATTTTCTATTTTTTAACAAACATCTCTTGAGAAAATGCCAATCATAGCTATAAAATATCTGGGAGAAAAGAGTCCAAATAGAATTATTTACCCACTGCATTCTGATACACATGGGAGGAATACAAAATATATTATAGAGGTAACACAATCCCATAAAATACACGACAAGAAAAGCCATGGACTTACATTACTACTGCTCTGGCTGAAAAGATATTTTGTGAGAGATCGAGACATTTCAAAATGCTGGGAAAAACTCAAGATCCTAAATAAGCAAATTGTTTTAGCATTTCTGTTCCAAGCAGTAACATTCAATGACTTCATGGAGATTATTTTCAATAGAGATTTTATGGGAAAACTATAACTGGAAATAAAAGGAATATTCTAGCCATAAACATGACGTATCTCTTGTTGCACATGTTGGTGATGACATTGAATGAGATCTCCAAGCAAAGTAAGAGTTATGATGTGTGGTGTCGGCATAATAAAATAAGACTTTTCCCTCTCAAAGGTCAATTCTTGAGCTTCATAAAGATGTACAGAATTTCATAGCCTGAAAACTATGTTAAGGGGACACTGAAAACCAGATGGCAAAAGAGTTTTTGAAAAGTTAAACAGGGCCCATGTCCCTGCTTTAATTCATTGCAGCACAAATCAGTGTTTTTAAACTAGCTATTCTCTCCAACAGTCTTTTTTTTTAAAAAAAAAAATGTTCATAGATGTGAATTCTCTTGAAGAATGTGTCTGTACAGAAAAAACACATGGAGAGTTGAACTGTCATCTTAAATTGCCAGCATCGATCATTCTGTTTCTTCTTCAGTAGGTACAAATTTATAAGTCTCTTCACGTTATTTAAACAGCTTTTAGCCTCCATTTTTCTTCCCCTATGCTAAGACAAAAAGTATGACATCGGATGGAAAAAATGGGGTAGACAGAGGTCAGTTGAACTGAAATAAGACGTTTTCTCAGCAAAAGAGGTCCGTGGTTAACATTGGGCTTTACAAGCACACTGCCTGCTTTGAATCCCAAATCTGTTATTTACAAGGTATGTGACCTGGGACAAGTTACTTAACCTCTCTAAGCCTGCTTTCTGATGTGTAAAGTGAGGGTAATAACAATCCCCCCTAGCAGGGTTGCTGTAGTCATTAAACAATAGAATGCATGTGAGAGACTTGGCAAGATGTCTAGTTCACAGAATCTTTATATAATATATATACACACACACACACACACATAACCACTTTACTGAGATAATTCACCCCTTTAAGATATACACTCCAGTGCCTTTTAGTATGTTCATACATTCAGAGTTATGCAACCATGACCACAATCAATTTTAGAACTTTGTCATCAAAAAGAGCTGTCTCTTTTAGCAATCACTCTGTATTTACCCACAATCCTCTCCCCCACCCCCACTCTCCCATCCACCACCTTGCAGCCCTAGGCAAACACTAGTCTAATTTCCATCTGTATACATTCACCTATTCTGGACTTTCATATAAATGGAATCATAATATGTGGTCTTTTGTGATTGGCTTCTTTCACTTAAAATAATGTTTCCCAAGTTCATCCAATTTATAGCATATATGAGTACTTAATTCCTTTATATTGAAAAGTAATACTCCATTGTATGCATGTACATTTCATCCACCAATTCATCAGTTAACTGAAATTTAAGTTGTTTCCAGTTTGGGGCTATTATAATGCCTTTCTGAACATTTACCACATTCTCACCAACACTTCTTGATTCTAGACATCCTAGTGGGAATGAAGGGTTATCTCACTGTGGTTTTGATTTGCATTTCCATGATGGCTACTGAGCTAGAGCATCTTCATGTTCTTATTAGTCACCTGTATATCTTCTGTGGGGAAAGATCTATTTGGATCCTTCACTCATTTTTAGTTGGGTTGTCTTTCACTACTGAGTTGTAAGAGTTCTTTATGTAGTCTAGATACCAAACCAGACAGACAAAAACGAGAAAAGAAAGCCAATATCTCTTATGAATATAGATGCCAAAATTCTTAACAAAAGTCTAGCAAACCAGACCCAGGAATAAAGAATTATACATCACGACCATCTGGGATTTATCCCATGAATGCAAGGTTGGTTTAACATCTGAAGGTCAATCTATATAACATGCCATATCAATAAAATAAAGGACAAACCACACATGATCCCACACAAAAAAGAATTTGACAAAATCCAATATTCCTTTCTGATGAAAACACTCAAACTAGGAATCTAAGGAAACTTCTTCAACCTGATAAAGGACATCTACAAAGGAAACCTCCACAGCAAATCTAATACTTAATGGTGAAAGACTGAATGATTTATCCCTAATATTAGCAACAAGACAAAGCTATCCACTTTGACTACTTCTCTTCAACATTGCACTAGTGTTCTAGCCAGGATAATTAGATCAGAAAATGAAACAAAAGGCATCCAGTTTGGGAAGAAAGCAGTAAAATTCTCTGTCTTTGCAGATGACATAATCTTAAACATAGAAAAACCTTAAGGAATTCACTAGAAACCTATTAAATTGAATAAATGAGTTAAGCAAGATTGCAAAGTAAAAAATTTACAAAAATCAATTGTATTTCTATATACTAGCAATGTACAATTCAAAAATAAAGAAAATATATACAGTGGCATCAAAAAGTAAAATACATAGGAATAAATTTAAGAAAAGAGATGTAAAACATTCCAAAAACAGCAAAAAATTGTTGAAAGAAATTTAAAGACTTAAATTTTCACAGAATGACATCTCATGTTCATGATTTGGAAGACTTCATACTGTTAAAAATGGCAATACTTCCCGAATGGACCTAGAAATTTAACACAATCCCTATCAAAATCCCAGTTGACTTCTTGGCAGAAATTGGCAAGCTGGTTTTAGGATTTGTATGGAAATGCGAGGGACCCAGAATAACAAAAACAATCTTGGAAAAGTTTCCTGATTTCAAAAACTACTATGAAGCTACAGGATTCAAAGGTAGTGTGGTGGTAGTATAAGGACAAACATATAGATCAATGGAATAGAATGGGGAGTTCAGAAATATACTCTGAAATTGAGAGCCAACTGATTTTTGACCAAAGTGCCAAAACAATGAGGGTAAAGAGCGTTCCGTCCAACAAATTGTGCTGAAACAACTGGTTATTTGCATGCAAAAGTATGAAGTTGGACCCCATCCCACACCATACACAAAAATTAATTTAAAAATTGACAACAGGCCAAAATGTAAGAACTACAGCTACAAAACTCTTAGACACAAATAAGCTCTTCCAATTTTGTTCCACTCTCAGCTACTTTGCCCATACCACTTACTTTCCTCATCAATGACACTCATAAGTTTATCTTCTACCAACTTGATTTCGGTGCCTTAGGTCAGGGATTGTGATAGTTTTCATTGTGATTTATTTACTCAGCCCTGGGCTTAGCACTCAGCAGACAGTTTAAACGACTGAATGAATGAACGTATATGCAGAAGTTGAAACAAACTCTTTATCCTGGGAATCCCAGACTCCATCTATTTCAGTGCTATGCCAAAGTATAAGGCGTATTCAGTAGAGTTGAAAGATGGGCTCAAGCCCTGTTCTGTCACATTCTACGCCACTTGTCCCCATTCCAGCAGCCTGGTCCTCAAGTGAGAACAGAGATTCTATTTCTAGTGCTCATTTCAGAGAATCATAAGCAATACACCACACAACTTTTTTTGGGTGAAAAATAGCCCTGTGTGGTTTGTTCGCAGGTTCCCTACCTGATCTCAGTGTTTGTTTCTGTCATTTCAATGCCATTTTTTCCACTACTTTCCATAAGATTTCTATCGAAATCCACAGAATAACCTCGTTTCTTGGGAGGACATTTTGAAAACCATTGACTTTGTTTTTCTTTCATGACAAACATGCTTCTGTTTCTCTTCTCCCTATCCTCCTCAGCTGAACACCCATGTAAAACATTTTAATAACATCATTTACTTAATGGAAGCCCATATTTAGCTAGTTACAAAATAAGCTTCAAATCATTCCCATGGATTTTATATCTCTGCCATGACTGGGACCCCTTGGGCATTCTCAGAAATCCCCCGCACTCAAGGAGTCCTTGAAGGATGGTACAGTTTGGGGCCCATTTCTCCCTCAGGAAATCAATCTACAAGTGAGAGCACTATTAGCTTTCTGGCATTTCTAAATTCTTACTCAAGCATGTGAACGGAGTCACCAGGTCAATGAGGCTCCCTAGCTTACACCTCTGAAGTCATAAAGTACTCACCCACCTGGGAGTGCCACTGGGGAGGGCGCCAGGGCAAGTCACCCTGTGGTGGTGACAAGGCGAAGATTTACAGCCTCGCAGTGACGCAGTCCATAGGGAGCCTGTTGGCCAGGCTGCCGACTCAGCCCTGGCAGGCGTTCCTGCAGTTATCCCTTTGACAGTCTATGATTTGGCACATTTGCTTGCTTTTGGCAGCAGTGCGAAGGGCATATCGATCTCCAAAAGCCACTTTGGCTGTTGAGGGAAAAAAGTCAGTCTCCCGTACCCTTCTTCTCTTCCCACATTTCTTCTTCACCCTGGGTATTTGCAGGCCCCAGTTTTTTTTCGCGCAAGGAACTCTTCCTGCAGCGAGCTTCTGAAAAGATACATCCTCTCTAATTCACACTGAAGTGATTTATCACAGGGAAATACCTGAAAGGATGGTAGAGTGAGGCAAGTAACTTCTTAAGAAGGGTGAGCTGTGCTTGGGGCCTGAGGTTGCCATCTGGTTTGGGCTGCCACACCTGGGGCTTGTTAATTACAGGTGAAGGCATTTCCCTTTCAAAGAGTATTTTATGCTTCTGGCTTGATTCTCAGAGATTGTCAATCCAATATTAACTGGCCACACCAGCATGGAAGCTATAGGCCTCCATTCCAACGTGCATATAGAAAAATATTTCTAAATTACTGATTATTAATCTGGTGTCATTGGCAAATCAGCCTCCTCTACTAGACTGTGATTTCTTTGCAGTCAGGATACTTTCTGTAAGTTCACTGCCTTAGTACCTGGCACGTAAACAGAAGGCACTCAAAATCATTGCAGAATAAATAAGTAAACTTCTAAAACTTATTTAGAATTTAGCGATAGTCTTCAAAATTTGGGGGCGACTAGCAGCCCTTCACAAGAGTCACTTCTAAAATAACCACAGATGAACCGCTGGACATAACTGGAAATCTGATGCATCTGCCAGCATTTAAACAGAAAGCCCTTGCCAGGGGAGGCACTGGTAAGAAGCCTGACCTCATTCTCCCCAGTGAATATACGCCCCAGGAAGAAATTCTGTGAGTGCTCCCTCCTGGACCCTAGTTTCAAAAAAAAAAAAAAACCCTATAAAGTCACCAACTAGCATGTAAAGTACATTATGTGTCCATTTTACATATTTTTAAAGGGCTTAATGGATTTTAACTTCATTTTAGAAAATGCAACAATTGAAGAAAAAGATGAGAATCTAACAAAAGTTACTGCTTAGGTAGGCCTAATTCTGAAATCATTAGTTTAAATAAGCTCACCTGCCTTTCTTAGTCCCTTAACAGAGCTTCTTGGGACCGTAAAAGGGGAGATGTGCATGATCACTTCCACCTGCCTGCCCTCAAGTGGAAAAGAGTAAACACAATAAGCAAGACGCCAAGTTGCCCTAGCTATTACTAGAAATCATGTGTTAATAGATCATTTTCTTTGAAAGTTTATGTTTGCTGCACTAGAAAAGTAGAATGAATAGTAGTCAGGTGAAATAAGCTATTGCCTGTGCAGGACATATGTTAAAATTCAACACCATTTTTTGTATTCATTGTCACCAGCTTAAACGTATATTGCCAAAGAGCCATTCTTTGAGAATAAACCAGCTGACAGCTATAGGGTGTGTTTGCAAGGGCTTTCGTGATTTACTTGCAACACGTGCTGAATACACATCACCGCCCCCCATTTCCTGGAGTTTAATGCAAGGGAAAGGAACTCCACTAAAATGAAAAATCAATCATTTTTGAGGCAAAAAGTACCTTTCTTTGAGAGTATAAATAAGTGCTGCTCAGCACTCAAAAGCAATGAAAAATCATTGTTCAGAATCAATGGCCATCTTTTTGGAGAATTATAGAAGCATTGTAACTTGTTAATAGACCTGAAAGTCTACAGAAGTTTAAACTCCCCCTAATCACCTTTCCCATAAACCTGTGGAAATTACCAGCATGCCAATACTTTTCTCAGGTGTTCCTGGGCTTCTTTAGGATCATGCATTCACATTCTTTCAGCGTGTACAGATTTCAACCCCTCTGAAACATCAGAAATACTTACGGCATTTACAGAAAATGTGTATGTGCAGGTCCCACAGGGAGAAATGAATTCAATGGGTCTGGTGTGAGGTCCTGTCTATAATCTGTATTTTTTTAAAGGTGCATGGATAATTGTATGTGCCTCAAAGTTTCAGAATCCTGACAAACATTGTGATCAGAAGTTCAGCAACACTTACCCTGAAGGATTCCAAATTCAAGAAAAAAATGTAAGCTCCATTCCATTAACTGTTAATGGTAACTAGGATTTATCATGCCAGAAGGAGAGTCAGGAAGTCAATCTATATTCACCCAGACGACACCTAGGTGCAGTTTTTCTGAATACGATCAGTCTCTTTCTCTCCCTTAAAAGCCCATCTCAGTACGTTTCTCCATCCAAATAAATCCGACTCCAAAGCCTCAAAGACGAGTGGAGCTCCTTAATTAAGTTGTATTGAGAAAAAGGTTACAGCAAAATTTGATTAAAAAAAATTTTTTTAACATTTTTATCCTAAAGTTACGCTCGGAAACCATTGCCA
Organism: Mirounga leonina; assembly: GCF_011800145.1. NCBI lineage: Eukaryota > Metazoa > Chordata > Mammalia > Carnivora > Phocidae > Mirounga > Mirounga leonina. The sequence continues at coordinate 21,935,893 of NW_023270415.1, read as the reverse complement.
AAATAATCTTGAACTCTCTCTCTCCCTTTTGATAGAATTTTTTGTTGGGATGAAATCATTAGTCCTTTAAAACTGTGACTTCTGAAAGCTTTCCTGCTGAGGGAAACATCAGCCTATGGGGATGGGGATGGCAGCGTGGTCACCATCTTTACCTGGCCCCAGGCCCCTTTGGCATTTTGCATACCCTATATGGTATGCCCTCCAGTAAAACACAAGCGGGGGGGGCCCATCAGAGGCAGGAAGTTTAAGAGAGCAGGCATAACTAAGCGGTGGGCAGCTGTGAGATCCAAAAGAGAACAATTAAGAAACATCAAAGGTACAAAAGGTACAAACTTGCAGTTATAAGATAAATAGGACCTGGGAATGTAAGGTGCAGCAGGGTGACTGTTGTTAACAAACTGCACTGTACATTTGAAAGCAAAGGGAGGAGATCTTAAAAGTTCTCATCACGAGTAAAAAAAATTATAGCATGTGAGGTGATGGATGTCAGCTAGACTTACTGTGACCACTTCACAATATATACATATATCAAATCATTACAGCGTACAACTAAAACTAATACAATGTTATATGTCAATTATATCTCATTGTTTTAAAAAAGATGGTAGAAATAAATAACGGAACTAATGAGTTTAAATAATGAGAAAAAAATTAAAGAGTAAAACTAAGAAGAGGCTTAATTACCTATCAAGCAATGTGTCTAGAGAAATTTGGCAAGAAGTGACAATACAGTGAAGGAATGCAAAGAATTAACCAAAGAATTAGAGCTATGGAAACAAAAGCAAAGTAGAAGGATCAAACTACATAATAATATAAGAATGAGCTAAGCCCAAAGTCCTAAGGAAATATTTATTCTGTCTTGACTGTCTGTTTGTCAATAGCCGGGACCAAGTTTCATTTATAGAAACTTGTGTAGAGCCCAGTATAGAGCCTGGTCCATAGGCTGGTGGGTGGGTGGAGGCACGAACAAATGAATGAATTACTGGTAGACGAACTACTGATGCAGGACTCAGTTGTACTGCTTTTTTAATATATGGACTTCTTGCTTGCTGATATGACTTCAGTGATTTGTTTTAAAGGACATGGTATCATTCAAAATTATTTTGCCATCTTGCTTACACCCCTGAAAACCTTTTCTTTGTATCTTTGAAACAGAAAAATTGTGTGAGTGTGTGTGTGTGTTTTGCTGGAAAGCCATATATTCCTTATCATCTTCCCCCAAAAAATCACATTTAGGTTCAATAATACAACCTCAAACTTCTCAGCACTTATGAATGTTGTCCAAAGCCTAGGAAAATAAGATATTATCAATATCATAAATAAAATCCTGGCCATTCAAATATAGTCAAATCTATGTCATTTTCACAAACGGATTCAAATTACTGATACATGTGGTCTTTCAAGCACACAACAAAATGTTAGTGTAAATACCATGGTAATTTTAATAAATACTATTAGTTTAGATTCTGGATTATGTTATAAAATCAATAAGACTTTGTTGAGTTAACTAAAATGATAAAATAGAGATGCATGCATGAAAATTGTCAATGTAAAACTGTTAATATCTGCTTTTAACACAAAGTGAAATGTAAATTCTTTATCCTGAAGATACATCATCAAATATAATTTGCATAGAGATTCAATGCTTTGCACACTACTTTGGCTGACTATTCTATTCCAGGACTGAAAGTATTAATTTTAGTTTCAACCTCGCTATGATTCAGGAACTATGTCCTTAAACAAATAACTAGAGATGCTAGAATATTATTGCTATAGTCCCCTATGAAGTTAGGGTTATCTTTGACCTAATATGATTAAATGACACTCTTCACTTTCAGGTCCATGATAATACACTACTCTAAAATCATAATAGGCTCACCCCATTTGGAGGCCCAGGTTCTGTTACTATTGATGTTCAAATTAAAAACTTTCCTTGTTCTGAACCTTTACTCCCCAAGCATTCTTTGGATAAGATGTGGCTTTCCTTATACATCGGTCTACTCTCTAACAAATTCTAACTGATAAGTTACAGTAACAATTGAAACTGCAACACAGACCAGAATGTCTGTATCTACACAACTCTTACTGATATGTATTAGAGTAGGTGTGACAGTTATAGTTTTAATTGTCCATTAGTGAATTGGCATTCGGCTTTTCAAAAAATAAATTACTTTCTCATTTGCCTTTGTTCATCTTGCCGTGAAACCACCTGGAGTGAGGATCATCTTGCAGCAAGTGATACTGACATTGTTCCTTGTGGGCTGACACATATGGTGCCACTGGCAGGAGCAATTAAGGACATGGATAAAAATTAGGTGGCTGGGGGAAAGCAAAATCGGAGCAATTAAGTTGTTGGAAGGCACTCCCATCAGGAAACAATGAAAGACAGTATGGTGTCCCATTAATTCTCTCACCATTCTGAAGAACCCAGGAGAGCTGACTCCAAATCAAATTCCAAAATCAAACAATCTTAAAAAAAACACAAAAAACTGATTCTCTAAGACTTTCTCAGTGACTCCTTTTCACAGTCATTTCTCTGCTTTGGTTTATCCATAGCAGATCTTGCTTTCAAGTTTACGACAGCAAGGAAGGACAAATTCTCCTCTACCCTCTTAGGGTCTCTAGCCGGGCCTAAGAATTAAAGTGACAAAAGACAAATTAACAGGAGGAAAGCAAACACATTTTATTACATTTTTACATGTACATGAGAGCTTTCACGAGAGAATGAGGACCTGAAGAAGTGACCAGGGCAGGAAGCATTCACCTTTTAGAGGAATAAACAAGACATTTGTGACGAATTGACAAGACAGAGGGGTTGGGCTGGGGACAGTGAATGGTGGTGGGGAAGTGATGAGGAGGCATGTGGAGGTAGGGACCACTAGTGAAGACAGGGGTTATTGTAGTAAATGTTTAGATCCATTTCAGCATCCATTCCTAGTCGCTGGGGATAAGGATGTTCCCTTCCTGGTAGAGGGGGTGGCGCCCTTCTTATGGGAAAACTTATGGCCTGTTTCTAGGTAGAAAAAGGTAGGTCAGAGAACCCTTCCTGCATCTGTGGCTCCTAAACATCTGTGTGTCTGCTCAAAATAATCAACATGCCAAAATGGCATGTTTTGGGGTGGCATGTCCCGAACTTCAGTAGCAGCAGATATGTTATCTAGGTTGATTGACAGCTCCCCTAGCTCTAGTTTATGTACTGTCAAATCACCTCGAAAACACAATCACTACCTCTATTTAATGAAAGACTGGAAAAAACTTCTTTACATCAGTCAAAAAGGGCCATCTCTTTTCAGGATGGAGGAAGATGGAGCAACTTTGCAGAAACACTGGCTAGCTTTTCCATTCACCAGAATCAGTTCCTGATCATTTGAAATGAATTCCTAATACTTCAAACACTGTCCCATTCAAATATAATTGCATTATCAAAACAGTCGCCTTGGCCAAAAATAATTTAAATTGTTATTCATGTTTCTGATCTTCTCTACCAAGAAGACAACCAACTAATATTATTCCTACACCGTCTCTTACCTATGTTGCTAGAGTGAGGTGCTGACAGGTGGCAGAAAGAATGGGATACTCATCATAATCATAATTATAGAGGCTTACATTTATTAAATGCCTATTACTTACCAGCATTATTCTAATTACCATACATGAATCGTTCTGTTCTTATACCACCTAATAAGATGTGTTTTCTTATTATTTCCTCCATTTTGCAAAAGAAGAAACAGAGGGAAAAGAAAGGTTAGATGACTTGTGCCAGATCACAGGGTAAGGTAGGATTTGAAGCTAAGCTGCTTACAAGTTTGTACTCTCAATTATTGTGCCACACATACTAAAATTTAAAAAAAAAAAAAAAAGGAAAGGGGTTGGGAGGGAAGGAAAGGAACAGAAACATTAATCCTTATTCTTCTGGCTTCTGTGACTTTGGATAAGTCCTTTGGTTCTCTAGGCTCCTGTTATTCGATGTATGGTTCTGCCAACAGGGATATTTGCATCGCCCAGGAGCTTGTTGGAACCATAGAATCATAATCTGCATGTTAACAAGCTCTCAAGGTGGTTTATATGCATGCTCAATTTTGAGAAACATGGCTCTAGGCCTTATCAGTAAAATGTGAAAGCTGGCCTGGATGATATTGGCTGTCGCTTTCAACTTAAAATGTTATGTACACGTACATGTGACTTCAAACACACAGGTGTTTAACATGTTCATACGTGCTCAACATCAAATGCTGGTTGTTATCCATAGTTGGGAGAAACAATTTGCAAATCCATCAGAGTTTCTGGATTCACAGTTTGTCAGGGTTGAATTACATGTTCTGTGTTGATTGAAGCTACTAATTTTAACACAAGTGAAAAGGTATTTGAAGTTGGAAGTTTAAATTTCATGTTGATGGTTTTTCACAGAGACTTAGATTCAACCAACTTTTCAAAGTTGAATACAGCTGTAATTCACTCAAAAGTAGAACTTAAATAACTGTCTCCAAAAGGAGTGTTAGCAAAATGTTGACTCATTCCTGAATGGCTTTTTTCTAAAGACTTTAATTGGTATTCCTGTCTTTCAGTAAAATACGCAATCAATGCCCCATTTTTTCTTTCTTCAACCCATTAATCATATATGTTTTTCCATTTTGCACTAATGACAATTAACTTCTGGAAGTTATCGAATTTTAAAAATGACCATGAGGAGATAAAGAACTGGGCGATAACATCACTATCCATTCTGATATTCTAATAAGTAGATGTATTTTAATTATTTATGATACTTTGTAACATGCCAGTAAATGCTTTCTAATGCTTTTTGTAAAGGGAGTGAAGTCTTGATAATTTTATATCCGACTATCATTCTTTACTATTAGATTGTTCACTAGAAATGTAAGGTGATACTGCTGATAGGATTATAAAAATTAGATTTGGGGATTAGGGAAGTTTGAGCCATTGCATGGCTACAATTTCTGTAATTAATTATCCCAGAAAGAACTTCCTTTTGTTATTTGCTGATGTCACTGCGTTTGCACTGCTCTTTGGAATGACTTTTGCGAGCATGGTGATCATCGGTAAAAACCAAAGACATAAAAACCTATTTTTATGTCTGTCCAATAACTGGTTCATTTGGAAGAAATACTAACTCTCGATCTACCAGTGACCACTTGTGTGACTTTGGAGAAATCATTTCAATTTTCTAGGCTCTTGCTAATCAAAGTGTATCCAGTTCTCGGTTCTTGCTGGTGTCTGGTACTGAGTCCCCAGATCAGTGAATGCCCCACCTGAGAAGAGCTGGCCTTCCCAATTCCCCATTCAACCATAAAAAGCCCTGTGATTAGGGAATTCCTCCACATTCATCCTGGTGTCCCTGGCTTGTACTCCTCCATTCATTACTAGACTCTCTGCCTCTTTGGATTAATGTGCTTGCATGACCTGCCCATCGTTACGTTCATTTTCTCCCCTGGACACTGCCTACCTAATCAGCCTTTTCAGCCCTATAAACTCCTCCTGCTTTTTGTGTGGGAGAAGGATCAGGAGGAAAATAATCTATGGATTATATGTTATCTATTCTCTAATGTTTTAGTCCCTTTGGCCTCTACAGCAGAATACCATGCGCTGCATGACTTATAAACTACAGAAATCTATTTCTCACAGTTTTGGAGGCTGATAAGTCCAAGACCAAAAAACCATGAGATTTGGTGTCTAGAGAGAGTCCACTTCCTGGTCTGTAGACAGTGGTCTCCTCACTGTGTCTTCACTTGATGGAAAGGATGAGGGATTTCTCTGGGGTCCCTCTTATAAGAGCACTTATCTCATTCATGAAGGCCCCACTCTCATGACCTAATCACCACCCAAAGGCCCTGCCTTCTAACCCCATGACATTGCAGATTAGGTTTTGGCATATGAATTGGTGGGGGCAGGGCACAGACTTTCAGTCTATAGCATTTATGTTCAAGTATAAGACTTCTAAACCTTTATACTAATCAGTAAAAATAAATCCAAAAAGACCACAAAAGGGAGACTCATAAGCATTTTTTAAACAGCTAGTATTTTAAATTTAATTAAAATTAAATAAAACTTAAAATTCAGTTTCTTGGTTACACCAGCAACATTTCAAGTGCTTAATAACCCTATGTGGCTAGTGTCTACCATATTGGTCAGAACAAAGAAAACATTTGCACCACTGGAGAGAGTGCTACACTGAACACTGAACAATAGTGCTCTAGATATTTTATATAACTTTTTCATTTGCTCCTGATAGCAACCTTGTAAGGTAGGACATTATCCTGACATTTATAGATGAGGACTCAGAGATTCAGAGGGACTTAGGAGCCTCACCCAGCTATCAAGTGAAAGAGCCAAAGGATAGAATCAGAATTTAAGTCATTCATACTCAAGATTTACAGATCTGACTCTAACTTTCCATATACTAGATTCTAGACTCCTGACTGCTATCATATGGACATGCATCTTAGAATATAATTTTGTAGTTAATTATCTGTTTCAATCTCCTGGTTTTATACATGAGACCAGAAAATGATTTCAAAGCCCAAATACTGGTAAATGAAGAAGTACTAATATGTCACAATATTGTTTCCCTTAGTGCTACATCTCCTCTTACTTGGACCTAGTTTGATGATAAACTGGTAGGGAAAACAAGAGAAAAGGAATTAATATTTACTGAGTCTTACGCTAAACACTGTGTTGGTTTTGGAATGCTGTGAAGTAGGTATTATCCTCATTTTGTAAATAAGGGAATGAATATATAATAGATCCATATATATCCATATATTAACTAATTCAATTTTAACCAAATCAATATATATTAACCAAATATATTAACCAAATCAATATATATTAACCAATATACAAGCCCAATGTGAAATTCTTTAGAAAAGTTATTACACTAAATCTTGACTTAACAACTCCCTGTGATGTGGGAATCATCCTCTTTTCATAAGTGAGGAAATAAATGAAGTTCCTACATTTACACAGCTGGAGAGTTAACTGGCCAACCAGAGATTTGGTCTCAGGTCTGATTGACTTCAAAGTTCATATTTTTTCTACAACTTGACTCCTGAAGGAAGTGGAGCTAGGACCATAATGCCAGCTAGATTTCTTTCTTTCTTTTTTTTTTTTTTTAAGATTATTTATTTGAGAGCAAGAGAGAATATGACTCGGGGGTTGGTGGCAGAGGGAGAGGGAGAAGCAGGCTCCCCAATGAGCAGGGAGCCTGATGCGGGGCTCAATACCAGGACCCCGGGATCATGACCTGAGCCGAAGGCAGGTGCTAACTTACTGAGCCACCCAGGTGCCCCCCCCACTGGATTTCTAATTTAAAGACACCTGATTTCCAGGTGAAATCAGTATATACACAGGTCAATCAGAACACTGGAAAAGATTTCAAAGGACCTTTAAGACCTCAAAGGCACCTTCAGTGCCTCTTCTGGGATCTTAAAGTATGATGGGGAAATTATTTTTTTAGAGGAAAAAAGAAAGAAAAAAACCCCACCAACACCAAAGTAGTATCTCACAGTGTATAAGAAGTCGATGAATTTACATAATTTCTGAATTATAATTTTTTTAATGAAGTGTGATATTATTTCTAAGACCAAACAGACTTTGAATGAGGCCAAGAAAAAATGCCTAGAGAAGCTCTTGTCTACTAATGAGTAGAAAAACTTATAATTACCATATCAAACGAGTATTTAAAAGGAAAGTCTCTGATTACATGCAATTATTCTGTAAAAAGTAATGTAGAAGCTTCTAAAATTGTTTGAAATAGTTCTCTTACATAATTAAGGAATTTATCTGATAACTTTATTTACTAAGTCCTTTCTAAGTCCTTTCAAATACTTAACATACTGGTAACCATCCACCCAGGGCCTGATCAAATTATTACAAATTCCAAATTAATCTGATTTAAGGGGGTTTTATTATAAGTTCAGCTTTTCATTAGTTAGCTCTTCACAGACATCTCTGAACATGAACACTTGGACGTCCTTGAGATTTATTAACACATTGCAATGTTTGATTAGGCTTTCTATCTTCTGATCTTCAGCCAAGTTAATCCTGACATGAAGCGAACACAAAGAAACCAAGAAAACAAAATCATCTTCAAAATGTGTAAGAAACTGTGTGCTAGGACATAGAGATGTTCTCTAAGTGCTATCCGAATGCCCTGTGTTGTCGATAAATTGAAGAAATGAACAGATCAAATTTGGAACTACTAGATCAGAATAAACAAAACATTATTACTGCTATTTGGTTAAATATATGCCAGATGATTAAAATATTTCCCTCTTCTAATTACAATTCATTTTAAATTTAATTTTGAAGCCTTATGCTGCTCTCTAATTGTTTCATCTGTTTTTGGTTTTCCTTAAGTAGATGATAAGTTCTTTAAAGACTTATGTTTTATACTCATGTTTCTTTATAATACCTTGCACAGTGCTGAGTAAATAACAGATTAGGAATGACAAATAAGTCTTATTTCCTACCTCCACGCTAGTGGCAGAGTCTGCCTGGGGAAATACACTGAGAAAGATTATGAATTCAGGACTAGACTCCACCAAGAGAGACTGCAGATGATTGACTGGTAATGTCTGTTCTGAGCTTAAAGGGAGGAGGTAGCAGCAGGCCTGCCATCTATTTTTCCAACTCACTAGTAGACATTCATTTCATACTTGTTAAATGAATTAAAATGTAAACAGGAAGAAAAGGAGGATGATGCCAGTTAAACTTTCCTATTGAGTGTTCATTCGCATTCAATAAAAATTATACCGTATGTAAGTTCATTATTAGGCATGGAATCAATAAACTTCGAAATTCAAAGGAAAAGCAACTATCTCAAAATATCGTGAGAGATACTTTGTGTTCATATCAGATCTTTTCTTTCAGATATTCTATATAAAGCTAACTCACTTAAAATCCTCAAACCTCTAGCTAGAAAATGGCAAAGCCAAGGATTCTCAGAGCTAAATATGTATACACAGAAGTGTACATATTGAGGCTGGATCAAGGGCTAAACATGCAAATGGGCACAGGGTAGCATCACCATAACTAAAGGCTATTCCAATGGTACCACTTTAAAAGGGCAGAGGTTATGATGAAATTAATGTTTACTAGCCCCAAATAACCTTTGGAGTCCTTCTTGTCTCGTAGCTGGTAGCAGTTCTAGTAATTACATATACCCCCCACATATACACATGCACACCCTGCACACATGTACCCTGAGTTGGATACCTCTAAGCCACAGTTGTATGAGCTGCCAATCTCTATGATGTATAGAAGTTTCAAGGAAAGTCAAGTTTCCCATTATTAGTAGCTCTTTGAATATCCTATTTAATGATAAGATAAAGATGGCACTACTAGATTCTGTTGTTTGTATTTTGTATAATGGAGGAGGGGAATGCAGGACTTAGTGCTTGAGGCAAGTTTTCACTAGAAAGAGCTTAGCAAAATTTTTATCCATCCAGTAGCATCTTTCAAGTAAAGGAAATTTTCCGGAGATCATAATTCTACATTTCAGTCCACTTCAGTATCTCACAAAAACCCTAATACTTAAGACAAGTGGTAAAGGATCTTATCAAGTGAGGTGTATTTAAATTCAAATAGTAGGTGGAAGCAAGTAGGGGTTAATGATCCTAGTGATAGTGGTATAAAACTCTCACAGGGTTTAGATTAAGAAATACAGCAAGTTAAAAAAAAAAAAAAAAAACATGAATGTGTCCTACAGAAAACGATTTAAAACGTCAGTTTGGTTCTAGTTGCGCATCCATAGCACCTGCTACCGGACACTGTGAAGTCGACCCTAAGCGAGGTGGGTGGCCAGAAGAATCCCCAAGGCCGTTGGGTTTGACCCCAATTATCTTTTATTGTAAATAGGCCATATGTCAAATTCCAGGATAAATTGGAAACATTTGATCTATCTCCTACTTCTAGATTAATTTTAAAGATTCATTTTCTATTCTTACAGATCCTTTATTTGAGCTGCTTTGCTCTCACTTTTTAAAGAAAAGACCTTATATTTGCTTTCATAGACTCAAGAGGTTTCCATCTTTAAGAATACTTTTGGCAGAAGGGAATTTAACAGTCAGAACATAATTGAGAGAAAAATGGCAGGAAATGAGCATACTCAAAATTTAAGATATGACCAATACCATCCACTGAATTTCTTCATAAGAATTTATGTTTACTAAGGAGAAAACATTCATTACCATGCTTAACAGAGATGAATGCTTTAACAAATCTCCTCATTTCCCCAGGCAAATCATTGCAAACCAACACAAATAAATATATCACACATGAAAAATAATGGTCCTTTGAGCCTTTGAGGTATCTATGGAACAATGCTTCCTTAAGACAGACTACTAAACCACTGAAAAGATCCTGATTTATTCAAAAATGAAAATAATATTAATGTAAACCAACATGGACCTCCAACCAAATAGATTCTGCATAAGTGAGTCAGGGCAATGTGATTTTCATAAAACAATTTGGCATTAAAACTAAACAGCATGGCAAAATAGAATCCACATTGCCCACCCCCTTCCCATACACTCCCAGTCCCAAACCACTTAATATATACTTCTGAATTTTGCACACAGATAATCTGTTGGAGAAAGAAGTACTGTAGAAATCAGTGAGTTTTTTCCTCAAATTGATTGGAACAAAATGAGATTTTTTTGTAGAAGTCTACTTTTGACTGGTTTTGTCTACTTAGTAAAACACCCTTGAATTTAGATAATTTATTGGTACAAAGTGTTTATTCCATTTTTTTCCCTTTCTTTCTTTTTTCTTCTTTTGAGAGACTATTCCATGGGTGTTGCCTGCCAGATTAACTGTCCTCGAAACCAGGGATATAGCCACTTTTGTGCTCACTCGTATATGACCAGGGCTCCGGTTCTAAAATCAGAGTCATTGTTTCCACCTTGCAGACAACACAAACAATAGCTTCAAGCGATGGAAAGATGAAACAGAGCTGAAAAGGGGAAGAGTAAGAAAAGCAATAAAGGGCTGCGTGAAGAAAAGAAGATCTTCCTGTGACGGAAAGAAAACAGCATCCTGCACTAGTCCTATTTGACCTTGCTTGCTACTAAATTTTGAATTTTTTGTAATGATACTGAAGAAGTGACGAGAGGTAACCGGTGAGCTAATGACCTCAAATGCCCCACAGGCTGCTCTCAGGTCTCATCCTCACATCCAGTGAGCTTCCCTTCCCCTGTCCCCTGTCCCTTTCCCTTGCACGACCCCAAGGCTCCCTTCTTGCAATTCAGTCTCTCCCTCCAACACCACCCCTAATTCTTTCTAAATCTATAAAAGAACCCTGTTGTGGGTTGAGAAAACAGCTAAGAAAGAAAATGTAGACACATTTAGCTTAGCCTAAAAAAAATACACGCACACACATCCTATGGTCTAATGAACTTTCCACCTTTCCATGATAAAGCATTAATAAGAATGGAGTGAGATCCTGACAGTATCAATGATCATGAATGATGTATTCATTGCCAATAAGTGTTAGTATCACATCGACGATGCATCTATCTATACACCTAATTACAATATTAAATAGTCAGCGTGTATGATTAATTTATTTTCCTAAACAAGTATATATTTTTATTAAGAACTTGTTTCAGGGGCGCCTGGGTGGCTCAGTCAGTTAAGCGTCTGTCTTCGCCTCAAGTCATGATCCCGGGGTCTTGGGATCGAGCCCTGCATGGGGCTCCCTGCTCGTCTGGGGGCCTGCTTCTCCCTCTCCCTCTGCTCCGCTTGTGTTCCCTTTCTCGTTGTGTCTCTCTCTGTCAAATAAATAAACATAAAATCTTAAAAAAAAAAGAGATCTTGTTTCAAGATAGTTTTTAATAAGAATCTCTTATTACATGAATATACAGGCTTCAGCTATATGAAAAGTTCATCACATTCCTTAGATCAATCCTTAAAAAAAGAAAAAAACCTTCAAAATATTGACTGTTCCTAAGATAATGAACTGACCATCCTCAGGAGATAGAAAAAGACAAAGGATCTCTAGGCTTCTATTTATTTATTCAGCCAAACTTTGGTTTTTAAATATAATCTGAATTATATCATGTATGAAAGGCGGTTCTCTGGAACTTCAGGGGGATTACAAGCTCTGGTGGCAAAGCCCCTATCTTCTCTGCCTCCATCGCCAATGCATGAGCTCAGAGAAGAAAGCAAAAATGTGGGCATTCAGGATAATCCAAACTGGGCAGCAGTATGAGGCACGCCATGATCGCTGAGAAGCTCCCTCCACATCCTGGGCCCAAGCCACACTATTCAGGGGAACCTCACATGGAGGGCCACCCTGACTAAGTTAGGAACTACTACTCACCCAGGTATCTGTCTGTGACATTCCAGCAATGCCACCAGATAAATATAGGATATTGGACAAGTCACTCCACTTTCTGGGTCACTTTTTATGCAACCCATGAAATGGAGATCCCGAATATCCCTGAATTCTAAAGAAATAGTCCTTAAGGAAAATGAGTCAAAACATTTTTTTAAATGGAAGCTAGTATTTATAATCAACTTGGTCAATACCTGAATATCCATTTTTTATAATACTGATGATCTTTGTTTCTGCCATGATTTCTAATTTTCTTTTATAATTATATATTTACCTTACCCTAAGAGGAAAAGAAGTTAAAATATGAAAGGTACCATTCCACTATTTATAAAAGAAATGTTTTAATAGAAATACAATGTTTAGTGTGGAAGAAAAGTTGAAGCTAAATGTCCTAAAATGAGATTTGGAAATTTAGTATTCCCCTTCTCTGTATTTTTACCTCATTTATCTGAGGATACTTAAAATTGTATTTGTATATGTTACATTTCTTAAGTGATCAGAGCATATATCGTGCATGATCTAATTAATAATTTTGACTTCTTCATAAAAGAAACAGAGTAGATTTCTATATATTACAGTTTAAAAAAGAAGAAAGGAAAATTGAATGATTAGAATAACAAATAATAGATTCCAGAGTAATGCATTCCTTCAGCTGCCCATGGTTCCCTACAAACAAATGTGTTCAAATCTATAAAGCTATTTATAAACAGAGAAAATGATTAGAACCTGAGGGTTCTACTCTACTTTAACCCGAGCCTCAAGGTAAAACCTTTCCTTCACTCTGATGAGGGACATATGTCCTCATGGTATCTTTCAAAACCTATTTTTGAATGTTAATGAGTCTATAAAAAGAAATTCTAAATCTTATACCCTTTCATTGCTTTTTGTTTCACCTCTAAGAAAAAAAAAGACTAAGTCCCCCATGACACAGCTATTTTCACCTTAGTTCAAAACACAAATGCACTTGCTGAGCACCTATAGTGCTCTAAGCAGTGATCCAGGTATCACATAGGTTCCAGAGGTGGACAATTTAATCAGAGAGAAAAACAGCAAGCAGTTGATTTTGAATGGAGCCCTGGGTGAAGGAAATACTATGGTAGAAGAAGAGAGGGAAAAGTAGGCTGGAGCCAAAGCGTGAAAGAATACAGAGTCTGTGAAAATAAGAAAATTTATGAGACAAAAGAGAATTATCAAAGGTGTGTGTATGTGCAGTTTCGTTGTGGCTGTTTGCCTAGGAGAAGCATGATTAGATCTGAGCGTAGGGAGAATGGGTTGGGCATCCACACGTAGGAGGAAATGAAAGTAGGAGAGAGTGGTGGTAGGGAGGACAGTTGAGATATAATGAAGGCACGAACTGAGACAATTGAAAGCACAAACTGAGCAGCCTAAATGGGGAAGAAGGGAATCAGAGTGAAGCCAGTCATGGAAATATAATCATCTGAACTTGGCTGTGGTTTAGATGTAGGGGTATACCTACAGATAAGGGTATACCTACAGATAAGGAGGATACCTTAGCTGAGATAGGTGTTCTTGGTGGAGAAATGGATTTGGGAACAACTGAAGGGTTTCACTTAAATATGTTGAACTTGAGGTATCCCAGGGCATTCTGGTGTAGATGTGCAGCAGGAACCTGGAAATGCATATCTGGAGCTCAGAAGAGAGATTGAAACTAGAAATGCCAGCCAAAGTCCTACAATTGACTGAAATGAGTTAATGGTGAAATATTACAGGGAGAAATGGGGGTTGGGAAATTAAAGATAGCGTGGATATCCTGTTAATCAGATACTTTGAACTCAATCTATCCCAAAGCCCACTGATCCTTCTTTCTTCTTCCTCACCAATTTAATTATCCTTCTTCACCCTCAAATGTATGCTTCTTCCACCACCTCTTATGTTGGACTCATTATTTATATTCTCAGCCAAGAAAGAACTCTTGTAAGTCACCCTTAGCTTTCCTTTTCCTCAAATCCTACAGATCCTTCTCCTTGGAAATCTCTTCCATGTAGCACTCTTTTTGTCCGTCAGTTCATGGGTTTGAGATCCTCCTCATGTCTGACCTAAGTCCCTCCCTGCTCTAGTCCATTCTCCAAATTACCGCTGAAAAGTATCTAAGAGATCAAACTGATTACATCCCCACCCTATGTTAAAACCTCTGCTGGCCAAGAATGACATTAGTAACTGGGTATGGCTTACAATGCCCGAGTCTACCCATTGAAATGCTGATGGACAGGGAGGGACGCCTTGGTGGCTCAGCGGGTTAAGCATCTGACTCTTGGTTTTGGCTCAGGTCAGGATCTAAGGGTCGTGAGATCGTGCCCCAAATCAGGCTTGTGGAGCTTCCTGGAGATTCTCTTCTTCTCCCTCTGTCCCTCCCCTCCCTCAAATAAAATAAATAAATAAATTCTTTAAAAAAAGTGCTGGTGGACAAATGTCAACTCTTCTGTGAAGCTTTTCCTGTTTGGTCCCTTCCTTAGCACCCTCTGCAGAACTCTGTATGGAACAGATTAACAATTTTTGTGCTATCTGCTATATTCCCAGCAGCTATGAAGGAATAATGAGAGAGGCTAAGGAATCATAAGGCTAGTGCTCAAGAACGATCAACAAAAGGGAAGTTGGGGCCCTTGAGAATAATGGTGAGAGATGGAGGGACTGGACAGTGGTAACCCAATATGATAAAGGCCAAAGTCCTCAAGGTGGCTCCGAAAGCTTAATGACCCAACCTCAGCCACCTCTTCAGACTCATCTCAAACCACTCCCCTTGCTCTCTGCAGTCAGGTCTCCTGGGCCTTCTTGCAAGACGGCCAATGTCCCCTTGTATGTGCTGCTCCCTCTGGCAAAATCACTTTTGCTTGCCTCTGACCTGCTGACCTAGAGCCAAACTCCATTGCCATGTCACTCACACGGGGACCAGGGCCTGACTCCCAGACTAGGTCAGCTGCCCTGCATACATTCTTCTGGAGCCCTGGAATTTTCCTTTACACACACGCATTATCCTGGCACATCTAAATGGCTAATAAAGTATTTTCACATCTAGGTCATTTCTGTATGTTATTGAAAAACATGACTAACAATTTTATTCTGAAATGCAATTCTTAAAAAGCCCAAAGAAGGACAGAACAACATATTATCTATGACCAAGTACAGCTTTCAGAAAGTAAAAGCCGATTCTCAAATGTGTGATCCTTTACAGACTCAAAAGTCCATGTCATTCTTATAAACAGTCAGGACCTGGCACTCAGTGGCAACATTTAGAAATTAAATATGCTTTTTATGACCATGGAACACTTGCACGTGCATAGGCTGGGGTAATCATGTAAAAGTCATGACCAGCTGAATCCAAGAGAACACAAATAAAGATGAGTGAACAATCTAGACTGCCAACTTGCCATAGCAGGGGGCATAACCTCCATCTTTTCTCTGGCCCTGTCGTAGCAGACCTGCAATAAATATTTGTTAAATGGAAGAAGGGGCTCCTTGAGAAATGAGCACTATTTAGTCCTTGGTAGATGAGAAGTATGGAAAAAAGTGTGATATAATTGCATAGTGTAGGCTTCCCAGGATGAAGATGAGCAATTGTGATTGAATGATAGTCTGGAAACAGGCATGGGGAGAGGGAGGGTTTCTTTCTTTTTTTTTTTTTTTTAAAGATTTTATTTTTTTTATTTATTTGACAGAGAGAGACACAGCGAGAGAGGGAACGCAAGCAGGAGGAGTGGGAGAGGGAGAAGCAGGCTCCCCGCAGAGCAGGGAGCCCGATGCGGGGCTCGATCCCAGGACCCTGGGATCATGACCTGAGCCGAAGGCAGACGCTCAACGACTGAGCCACCCAGGCGCCCGGGAGGGTTTCAATAGTAGGGAGCAGCACTGTTGAACCAGTTAAGAGTAAGACAGGAAAAAGTTGGAACTGTGTTTAAACGGGAGACTGAGGTTGATTGGAGTGTGGGTCTCAGCCTCCCCTGCTTCTTTTTAACCCAGATGTAGACAGAGGCTTCCAGTTTTCAGCAGTGAAATGAGTGTACTATAAACATGCCCCTAACATCGGGAGATCTTCAAGATACTATTTACACAGCAGTTAGTTCATTTTCACCCCAGAGAATAGCTAATGAAATGAAGGATTGCCAAGATTACTTGGCAGACCTATTACCACCAAAATCTCCCAATGTAACCAGGTGAGCATGGCTTATTTTCTGAAAAGTGCCATTGAGTTGGTGTCTTGCAGGAGCTTAACATCTATTAGGTCTTTAGACATGCCTGAGTGAAAGGTGCTATATACTAAAATTACTGAGTTTCACCATATGCTCCCAGTTGCTCGCAGAGGTGAGAAACAGCTGGTTCATCTTTGAAAGGCAAAAACTCAAGTCCCCTGAACTAACAGCTTTCAGAAATTATATTCACCAGTCATAGAATTCATTTCTGATTCTTATTCATAGTAGCCATTCATTCTAAGATATTTATTTATCCACGCATACCTATTTCATTCTCTAATTGCATTTAAATTCTTTGGGGGGAAAACTGTTATAAAACACGTCCTTGTTACATAAGGGAGCCATATACATGCAGTTTGATGGCGTACTAATTTATCAATATCCAGAATTATTATAAAGAAGCTGTTTGAAAGTACCAGAAGAGTACCAAAGTTTCATTCATTCATGAAATGATTGATTGCATATACTCTGTAGAAATGGATTCATATTTCTGAGTATATGTTACTTTATATCCCTCAAAGAGAAAAATACATTTGCACTCAATATGCATTTATAGGATAATATGACACAGGTGTGGTGATATTAGAAAAGAGAAAGCCAACTATAAAGAAGAAAAATAAAAGCTTTACTAGGGAAGAAACTCAGATTTCAGAATGGAGCTGAGGAGTTGGAAGTCGGAAAATCGCCGAACGTGAAAGATGTTTTTCATATTATAGGGACGCTCAGTCAACCAAAAATCTCACCAACAGAGGTCTTGGTAGGGCACGTTACAAGACAAAATCAAGTTTAGGACAACTGAGATGTTGACTTAAGCAACCGAGGCCCCTAAGACAGGCTGCACAGGACCTGCTACCCAGCATGGAACTAACAGGAAAAAGACGGCGCAACACAAAGTATTCTGACACCCGCCCCCTGCCGAGTTCCGTGTCGCTGCTGGGCTGAGTTGTTGTTGAAGAAGCATTCAGCACTGACACACAATTTTAAATGTGTCAATCTTGATGGGGAGCACTTCTTGTCTATACCATAACATTCATGCTCGTTACTACCAACACTACTTCACCTTAACTTTTAAAACTGATTTCATAGGTCCTTAAGATCTTTTCATTCCTAATCCACTTTAGGAACTTACAAAATGAAAAAATAAATTGTGCCAGACATTAAGTTTTAAAAATTGACCAGAACAGCTTTTTCGGGACACAGCTTAGAAACGATACACATCAAAGTACCTGTTACTGAAAAGGGTTGTGGTTGAGAATGCCAGAGAGAAATTTTTGAATTAGAAACAACTGTGTACTTTGGAATGGACCCTCTGAGGATTTAAAGCTAAAGACAATCGGGAATCCGTGTATTTTAAATACACCCCGCAGCCAAGTTAAAAGCTAAATAATGATAATGGTGATGGTAATAATAATTCATCTGCTAGCATTTATTGAACACTTAAGTGCCAAACACTGTGGCTTTAAATAGATCACCCAAGTTAAGGGACAATCTCATTTATATGGATTTTCTATTTAATCATCATCACAAACCCACCGGGTAGATACCCCAAGTCATCTGTTCGGAGAGTTTAGCTGAGTGGTTAGACAGTGAAGCGCATGGACATGAGAGAGACTGACTGGTATTAGGCACAGCCCTAACTGTGCAACCTAAAGCAAGTTACTGACTTCTCTGTGATTTTGTGATTCTCATCACCAAAATAGGAACGTTCATGAAAATTAATTGCAATAATATATGTAAAATGTTTTAAAGAGTCCTGATACATATTAAATGCCCCCAGTGGGTAACTGTTATGATTATCCCCATTTTAAAGATGAGTAAACTGAGGCCAAGAAGTGGCAGATCTAGGATTTGAATTCCAGCAGTATGACTTCAGAGCCCAACCTCTTAGCCATATGCCATCATGGACACACAATTTGGAATATCATTTACAAAGAAAGAATTTGCCATTTGGGTTTTATAGAAGGTACATGTGTTATAATTATTTTTAAATTCCTATCCATAGTTACATATGGATATATAATTATGATCCATATTTAGGATGGAGTCATTGCTTTGACTCAATTAGTCATAGAGCTTAGTTAGAATTTTAACCCATTCTTGGTTCACACTAGTACTTTCCGTCATCCCATATTTAAGTCCTTTAGTTTAAAAACACATTGCCTTTGGGGCACCTGGCTCAGTTTGTTAAGCAGCTGCCTTAGGCTTGGGCCATGATCCCAGCATCCTGGGATCAGCCACCTGCTCAGCAAGGAGTCTGCTTCTCCCTCTCCCTTCGACCCTCCCCCTTCCCCCTCCCCCTGCTCTCTCTCTTTCTAATAAATAAATCTTAAAAAAACAAAAATAAAAATACATTCTTTTTTTCCTAATACAAAATTAAAAAGGAAAGAGTGTATGAACTAATATGAATTTTGTAAATCATAAAAAACAGGTTTTTAAGTGTTTTTAAGATAAAACTTTAAAATCATGAATCGAATTCAAATTTGCATCCTTTTAAATTTTCAAATCTTACCAAACACTGAAAATTTCATGAAAACTAATCTTAAGGATATTTAAGGAATTTAATAAGGATAGCATGAATTTTCAAACACTTTCTTTTCTTTGGCCTACTTTTTTTAATCACCAGATGCTACATAGTCTCAAAATGAACTTAAAATCACTACAATGTACAAAGTATCTTTTTAACGTACCCAAAGACCACATGCTTTTCAATATACCACAAGGCAGATATTTTAATGCTTTTCAATATACCACAAGGCAGAAAAGTTATGGCTTCCTTAGCATTTGAGAACTTCAATTGTAAGAAAATAACTTACAAATGAAAATGCAGGATCACTTCTCAGGGCTAACTAGATACCTGATGGAAGTGCAGGTCATCCCAAGTCAGGCACGAGCTGGCTAATGAATGACTTCTAGACCCACAGACTTGCTCCCAGTTGGGGCAAATACTTATCCCCCTTCAGCCTGCTGATTCCCACCTCATCCCCATGGTCAAAAATAGGTTCAACCTAGGTGAACCTCCAGGGAATTATGCTGAGAAAAAAAAAATCCTGAAAGATTAAATCCTGAATCATTCCATTTATATAACATTTTGAAATGACAAAATTTTATTAACAGGGAACAGGGCAGTGGTGTGGATATAAAAGAATGACAGTGGGGATCTTGATGATGGAAATGTTCAGTATCTTGACTGTGATGTTGGCTATGCAAACCTACACGTGATAAATTACATGGAACAAAACACACGCACCCCACCACCCACACAGGAGCAGATGAGTGTAAGTAAAATGGAAAATCTGAATAAGATTGGTAGAGTATTTCAATGTCAATAGCCTGGGTGGGATGCTACATTATGGTTTTATGGTTTTGCAAAATGTTACGGGGAGGGGGGGAACGGGGTAAAGTATTCATGAGATCTCTGTCCAATTTCTTACAACTGCAAGTAAATCTGCACTAACTCATAACAATTTTATTGAAATTTTAAAAACAAACAAGGTGTGCAGTGGCAGAAAATTAAAGTGACGGGCTCTTGGGTGGCTCAGTCGCTTAAGCCTCCGACTCTTGGTTTTGGCTCAGGGTTATGATCTCAGGATCGTGAAATCCAGCTCAGCGTGCTTAAGACTCTCTCCCTCTCCCTCTGCCCCTCCCCACCACTCTCTCTCTCTCTCTCTCTCAAATAAATAAATCTTTAAAATAAAAATGAAAGTTAAAGTGAAAACGAAGGGGAAAAGCATGAAAGAAAGCCCAAGGCCACCCATCTGTCCCCCCCACACACGCCTCCCCATCCCTTCCCCCCACCACCTCCCCACCCCAACTCTGCACTCCCCCACCCTAGAGTCGGGCCCACATTCCTCAGCCCCTCTGTTTCTGGACATGGGAGCATTTGGCTCTCTGCCCTATTTCCAATACCAACAACCCGCCCCCCCCCCGTTTTTAACCCCCAGATTCCCTGCCTCCCTGCTCACCTCTGGTGAAGGAACAACCATAACCCCCCGTAGTCCATGGCACCTGAGCCACCGAGAGGAGCTTCATCCTCAGTCGTTCTGCAAACACCCCGTCCTGAACTCGGGATTGAATCCCCAGCAGCCTGAGATGAGCCTTCCTCATCTAAAATGGGGACACTCGGGGCTGTTGTGAGGATTAACAACCATAGATTTAAAGCACCAAGACGCAGCAGTTCTCCAATTCCTCAGCAATAGGCAAACATGTCCACATCCGTGTGTGAAGATTCTATGTCCCCTGCGGGTCTTCGTGAAAAAGAAGATTCAGGCAGCGCAGAAGAGCCGTTATCAGGGCCTGGGCCGGTAACTCAGAGCAGAACCCCCGAGAAGGTCTGCGAGGCTGTTCGGGGATGGGAGAGCCGTGGAGAAGCCATGGGGTGCGATCCATAGAAAGTGAGCCAGAGTGAAGGGAGGCGCAGGAAAAAAGGCAGGGGTCACAAACGGAGAATGGAGGCATCATTCGCAGAGTGTGCTGCTGGATGAAGTACCAGTGAGGACTGAGGGTACAAACTCAAAGAAGAAACGCCCCCTGTTTTCAGAAGAGCTTAGAGTCTAAGGTCTGGGCGCGGGATGGGGGAGGGGTAGAAGAATCTACAAATACTACCGTCAGTTTGGAAGGGCTGAGATGCAGGCAGATAGCGCACATAAAAGCAGCCCAGAAACACAGCGGAATCAGACCAGAGGGAGCTAGGAAGACTTCCTGGAAGAGGTGGTACTTGAACTGAGTTCCAAAGGACTAAAGGGGAAGTTGAGGAATGGGGGGGGGAGCAGGAAGAGGTCGGGGCACAACACGTGGAGGGCACTGAGGTGTGATGCGTCCTGACCCTGTGGGAGCTGCAGTTGTTTCACATGCTGGGGCTGACCTGGCTGCCAGGCAGGAAGATGAGAGATGCTAGAGATGAGGGAAGAGTGGATCCTAAGGCACTCTGGGTGGGGGCCCTAATGAACTGCCTCCTAAAGGACAAAGAGAGCCACCATAGGATTTTAAGTAGGTGGATTCATCCCCAGATCCGCCGGTGTTTTAGAAAGATCAGCATGCTGCTGAGCAATGAGCACAAACTGATGGTCAAAAGAAACTTTTTAAGTGAGTTTGCTCCATTTTTTACTTCTGTATTTTTGCAAAACTGTGTGCATTAAGAAACACACTCACAGAAGAGGGGAGGGAGCCTTTCTGAGACTGTTTGGGCAATGTCCACGTGAGGATGCACAGAATCACAATCTCCACGCACTTCCTGAACTGCATCTGAGTCCCCTTCCCATGGCCCCTTTGCAAATCTCTGTGCCCACAAGCTCTACTGATGGCACGTCTCTCTGGGACAATGTCTAAAGTGTCTCAAACACACACTCCGTCCCCTTTTAGGGGCCCAGGGACCTCTCACAGCCCCACCTACTGGCCTGTGGGGTGGGGCTCTGGGAGCCTGCCTGCAGGCATGGGTTCCTATGGCCAGATACAGCACTCCAGAAGGGCAGGGATGGAGGGATAGAGCTGGTGTGCTAAGCCAGGGGATAGGAGCTACAGAGCAGACAATGCCACCTTCAGCATTCACTCCCTGGACTAGTGCTGGGTTCTGGGTTGGTCAGGCTTAGGTCACCCCCTCTCCAAGCCTTCGGGATTAGCTCATCTGTTTACTCTTCTGCCCTCTCCCCATCTCAAGGCTCACAAAGTGGGGATGCAGGGGCCAAGTGTGGCAGCAGACCTGTGTTGTTTGGCAAGCAGATATTCTAATATATATATATATATTCTAATACAAAGGAATTGATTCCCAACATTTAACCCTATTGGGGGACTTCACATAAATATTTCAAGATCCTATTTCAGGGCGGGGGGTAGGGGAAATGGAAGATCTGGCAACATTTTGACTGTTGCCCAGTCACTTGTAAGGATCCTGACATTGGAGGCATCGATTTAGAATATCTATTTTCTGAAACACAGGGTTTTAGTGGACCACAGAGCGGCTGCTCATTCTCAGCAGGGACTTGAACAGCTCTGCTCCCTTTGTGTGGGAGGCCCTCTCTTTCTCTCACGGCATTGTCTCTAGCGACAGGCTGCACATATTGCCAATAGCACCTTCCCCGGGAAGGAGGGCTGGCTCCCTCCGGAGCACTCTGGGTTGCCACCAACCACACCGACTTCCCGTCACAACACAGCGACACATTGCTCAGAACTACGTGTGAGGATGGCTCTCCCACTACACGGAGCTTGCTGAGCACAAATACCATTTTCTATTCATTATTGTATCTGGAGCATCTTACATGGGGCCTGGTAAATAGTAGATACAGATGATGATGATGATGATGATGTAATATAAAGAAAAGAGCAGCGTATGGGCTTTGAAGTTAGACAATTTCAAATTTCAGCTCTTCTTCACTATTACATGCAAATTATTTAATTCTCTGAATCTTGCTCTCTTTTCCTGTAAAATGGGCATACATGATTACTGTGAGAATTAAATCACACAACGAAATCATTCTAATGCAACACCTAGATTAAAGAGGCCAATAAATGTGAGTTAGCTCCCCCTTTGCATGCTTGTGGGATAAATATCTAGGTAAATAGACAGTAGTCCCTTGTATTTATTACCAACACATTTCCATGAAGGTTTTGACCTAGGAGCATTTTTCTGAGGCAAGTGGATATCTGGGGAAGAGCAATTCAAGGAGATATGAGGGTGAATTCAAGGGCCCGAGGCTGGATGGTCCCTGGCATGTCTGAGGAAGCACAAGGGGAAGTGAGGAAGGGAAGAAGTAGTATGAGATGAGGAAAAAAAGTAAGTGTAGGGCAGGCAGGCAAGTGAGGGAGAAAATCATTGAAGAGTTTTGAGCAGAGGAATAAGAAGGTCTGACACAGTGTAGCAGGATCGCTCTGGATGCTGAGCTGAGAACAAACTGGAGCAGGATAAGGGTGGAGGCTGGAGGAGCAGGAGAAGGCTCCCAGACCTCCAGGGAGGCTTGGACCTGGGTGGTACCAGGGGAGGTGGGGAGAAGTGGTCAGCTTCTGGATTATGTAGAAAGCAGAGCCAATATAGTTTGCTAATGGATTAGTTGTAGGGCGCGGGGAAAAGGGAGTCGACAATGACTACAAAGTTTGTAACTTGAGCGACTAGAAGAATGGAGTTGCCATTCCTGAGAGTAAGGGCATGGGGGTGGCAAAGTCTCTCCAGGCCACCTGGAAGCCACTGGCAAGCTGCAAAGCTTACGTGGAGAAAAAATCAAATTCAGATTGTCCAATGCAAAAATCAGGGCTCTTTCCCTCCTGTCCCGTTATGTCCATTACAATATGTTGTAGAGGGCAGAGTAGGCAGTTCTGTCTGGAGCATTAAGACAGACTTCAAGAAAGGTGTGGTATCTGAGTAAGGGACAGAGCAGGGAGACCACAGGGCCATTTTGACATGAACGATAGCAAGAGCAAAGATCAGGGGACCTGAAGGTGTTTGCTGTGTATTCTGGTGTGTCCTCAACTGTGCATAAGGTACATACAGAGTATACTGTGGGAGAAAAACCTAAAAAGATATACCACATAATGGAAGATACTGAATGCCATGCTGTCATGCTTGAGAGCTAAAATTTAATCATTTAATCATTTGGGCAATGAGAAGCTAATGAAAGCAATCAGTAAGAAGAGAGATGGCTTGAATTATGTTTTAAGAAGATAACTTTAGAATCAGTAAAAAAATGATGA
This sequence comes from Mirounga leonina, assembly GCF_011800145.1. NCBI lineage: Eukaryota > Metazoa > Chordata > Mammalia > Carnivora > Phocidae > Mirounga > Mirounga leonina. Next base: position 21,911,659 of record NW_023270415.1, on the reverse strand, counting down.
TTTGGGGAAGCAAGAGATTAGAATCCAGGAGACCAATGAAATAATCCAATCCTTCATTATAGTAATGCTGTAAAAACAGAAAAGGTATAATTTAGGAAACATTTGGTAGTGACATTGACAGTACTTTGGATCAATTAGATGAGAGTGAGGGTGGGGGACATGCCAAAGGGATCCAGCTTATCTAGTTTTAAGATCGATGTAATTGGGCGCCTGGGTGGCTCAGTTGGTTAAGCGACTGCCTTCGGCTCAGGTCATGATCCTGGAGTCCCGGGATCGAGTCCCGCATCGGGCTCCCTGCTCGGCAGGGAGCCTGCTTCTCCCTCTGACCCTCCCCCCTCTCATGTGCTCTCTGTCTCTCTCATTCTCTCTGTCTCAAATAAATAAATAAAATCTTTAAAAAAAAAAAAGATCGATGTAATTAACAAAGATGAGGAATGCAGGGAAAGAAGCAAATTTAGCTGGGAAAATAAATTGGAAGGATAAATTGGATGTAGGTACCACTGAGTTTGAGAAGCCTGAATTCATAACCACATGCAGATTTTTTCAATAGCCTTCAGTAATCGGTAGAGAAATTAGCGCTAGAAATCTAAATTTGGGAGTCATGGGCATAAACGTGATATCAGAAGATTTAGATTTAAATAAGATGGCCCAGGAGAAAGTGTTGTCTAACAGAAAGATCAGGGACGGAACCTTGAGACACCTTTGCCTTTGAGGGGCAGATAGGAGAGGAGGAGCCAGGAGAATCTCTAAAGGACAGGAGGACCAGGGGGTAAGAAGAGGGGGTCAGCAGTGTCAGGCTCAATATAAAGTTAATTAACATAAGAGAAAAGAAACCAAACCAGCATTTGATCATAGGAAGCCCCTGGTTTTAACCTTCAAGACAGCAGTTTTTCTAGAGCACTTGGAGAAGCAAGCAGAATTTCATGGAAGAAGTAACAACTTAGAAATATAGCCTCATCTCATAAGAAGTCTGGACATCCAAGAAATCAGAAATGACTCTAACATGCCGAGAAATGTGTTTCCTTGTTGCTGTTTCTTTGTTCATTTTGTTTGGTTTTAATATTTGTTCTTATTAAGACATGAGGAAACAAGATGTTTATAAACAGAAGAAAAGAATAAGCCGGGGGGGAGGGAAAGAGTGCAAATACAAAAGAGAAAAGGGAAATGTGATGGGGCTGGGGAATAGAGGACATCTGGAAAAGTCACCACGGAGAGCGGGGTCACGAGCACTCCAGGCAGCAAGTCAGGTTTCAGAGAGAATGGGGAGCAGAAGAAGAGGAGGAAAGGCACCCTGGGAGAACAGCAGAGGTGAGGAAGAATGGAGCTGGGTCCATTCAGTGTTTATGCTTAAAAGAAAGACTCGTTAAGCTCCGAGGCTTTGGGGGATGTCCCTGGTGGATGGTGAGTCCTTGGGGTAACACGGGAAGGCACTGAATGGAACAGTCACAAAATCACCTTTTATCTAGATCCATCGGTACAGATCAAGAACAAGGAGCAGCTGAGATTCCTTCCCGCGGTGAGGCTCCTGGCGAAACAGGAACTGCACATCTGCTTTGACTCCCTTCAAACTCAGCATGATTTAAAATGAAAAGCTTATACGTTATTTACTCAAAGGGCTAAAGTCAGATGGAAAATTTTTCAATTATAAAATTCCAGCCAAGCCAGAAGAAATCAAAGCCCCAAGAAGAATCATAAAGGCCAGTTCAGGCCCACAATAAAACTGGGATAAAATGGAGATGTGGTTCCTCGTTTAATTTGTACGCCCATGCTTCTGCAACAAATAACTTGAGAAGGAAAAAGCAGGTCTTTCCTTAAAAGAAAGTCAAGTCAAGCCAGTCAAGACCAGGTCAACGTGCCCGTAAAACCAGATTTGCTTTATTTTAGGGTTGAATGTGTTATGAGCTAAACACAGAGTGGTGGGTTTATGGGTTCATTGACACGAGTAACATCTCCAGGAAAACACCCATTCTCCCACTAGAGAGATACACTGGTCTTCGGAAATTTGTGCACTCACTGTGTGTGGGGTTTTGTCTGATTTTGTTTCTTGAAGTATAGTTGACACATAACATTACCTTAATTTCAAGTGTACCACATAGTGATTCGGCAAGTCTATACATTACGCTGTGCTCCCCACAAGTGTAGTTACCACCTGTCACGGTACAACACTATTCCGGTACCATTGACTACTCCCTGTGTTGGAGCTTTTCTCCCCATGACTTACTCATTCCATAACTGGAAGCCTATACCTTCCAGTCCCCTTTACTCGTTTTGCCCATCCCCCACCGCTGCCCCTAGCAACCATCAGTTTGTTGTTCTCTGTTTCTGCTTTCTGTTTGTTCGTTTGATTGTTCGTTTGGTTTGGCTTTTAGATTCTATGTGTTCAGTAAATAAGCTATAACTAACTTTGTGCATTAGAAATCCCATTTTGCCTCCTGGAACAAAGTCTGTGGTGTTTTTCTTGGGGAGCCCTAGTTCACTGCTTTCCGTTCTGTTATATGCTAAAGTGATTGAGGGGTTGGTTTGTCTGGGATTGTTTTCGCAATGCCAGAGTATGGTTTTATTTAAGACCTACTTGCCTCTGACCTGTTTTACTGATACCTAACACTTTATCTTCTAACCACAAGGAAGGAATTGTTCTTCATGAAACTTTCTCAACTCACCATCCCCGGATCTAGTATCGCCCTCTTTGGAATCTCCATGGCACTTGGCTGTTACATCTCTTAAGGCATTTCTTGCCCAATGCTTTGCATAGTAGTTATTTGTACCCTTGGGATGGGCCCGTTAGGACCCTCCCACAAGATCTGGGCACAGAGGTGGGGAGCCCTTAGTCACCTTGGCATTCCCTGAAGCACCTGGCCCCTGTTGTAATCAATCAGTACCGAAGCGATGAAAATAGGAAAGAAAGCAGGGTCATGGTAGACAGTGTGAGTTCACCATCAAGTAGGGCTTGCAGGCCACTGGATGTGTCCTCTATTCTGAAACTCGGGTCATCTCATCCCTGAAATGACATCTCAGGGACATACAAGCAGTGTGCTAATAATTTTACACTTACTGCCCATCATACCCCAAGAATTGTTCTGCCTGTTTTTCCAAATACAAAGTAAAAGGTCCTGTACAAAGCAGGTCTAGAATGCTGGTCTATGTGGCCCAAATGTGTATGGTAATGAGATCCTGTAAAACCCTGCTTCATCTGGTGCCAAGACATCTGACCAGCTTGCACCATTATTAAAGGGCCTCTCGCCATCCTCAGTCACAATTCAGAGACTTAAATTTCACAAGTAGAACTACAGCCAGGGGAAGGCATTCTTTCCCGCTAAGGCAACCAATTGCTGTTCTGCCTGGGAGAATCTACGATGGCATGGGAGGCTGTTGTGTGTTGAGCTTCTTTTTTTTTTAATGGGCATTTATAATAGTTTTCTTTTAAAGCGTATATCCCCGCAATGAAAAGAATATCTTCTGAAATATATTCTATCCACCACCCAGGGAAGAGTGGACTCATCCAGAGATCATGGAAATAAAGGAAAGGTGTTCTCTGCCACATCTGTAACTCAGTTTGGACAACTGAACCATAGAGGTTAGACCAAAGCCCTGCCAGCAGATCAAGGAAATTAATAATAATTAGAATAATTTATCCAGTGCCTGCTCTTGGCTAGACATTGTGTTAGGTGCCTTATAAACACTACTGCTAATCTTCACTATATCCCTGCAAGGTGAGCATTTTCCTCTCAACCCAAAAGATGAAGAAGCAAAGACTTAATGAGGTTCAGTCACTTGCTCCAAATTTTCACCTGTATCAAATGCCCTCGCTGGGATTGGAAGACAAATCTCACTTTGGAGTCCACTTGACTTCAAAGCCTCTACCCTTCACATTTCATCAAATTTCCTTTATGAGATACAGATTCTAAAACAGGAAGAGTCATCTTGAGAAAATAGGATCTTCATTCATTAAAACAAAGTCTAGAAAACGTAAGCATACACAAATACCTGACATTGGGGGATCATAGCTATGCATGTAGCAGAGAAGCCCCGAAATGCTCTCCAGCTGTATAATATAGTGAGCAGGAACTGGAATTCTGAGTCAGGGTGAGCTCAAATCACAATGCCACCCTTTATTAGCTGTGCAATGTAAGCAGATCAGTGAAGTCTATTCCTCAACTCACATCATCCTAAGAACTAAATGATGTAATCCATATAAAGCAGCAGCTTGGTTTTTGGTGCAAAGTCAGTTCTTAATTATTTTATTATTCTCTATCCACCTGCCAAACTAGTGCCTCTTCTTTTATCCCCAAGAAAATCATGTTCCCTGACCTGGTGAACAAAGCCCTTCAGGATGAGGTCTCTGGCCTTCAGCCGCCACATTTATTAACTCTTTCAATGTACCTAAAACTACCTGAAAAACCTCCTATCTTTCTCCACCCCAACATCCTAAATCCACCTAACTCCTTGGCCAAAGGAACTCAAATTTCACTTCCTTCCAGGGGTGACTCTGTTTAGGCATCTGCAGTAGTACCATTGACAGCCTCCTGTGGATACGTTTGTCAAGGGTTATCCTTTAGCCAAAAAATGGTTCGGACACTCATATGAGTATTGGTTCAGGTTGCTCTGTCTCATTCCCCATAGGAAGTCACCGTACATTCTCACCTCACCACTACGCCGTGGTATAATCCTCTCTAGGTCAACTTAACGTCAGTTGCCTCAAGTGGTAACACCAGGACAGCCTGTTTGGGGCTGCCGCTCCTGCAGGCCACCTTCCCTGCCCCAACCACCAGTCCCTGGCGCAAAAGGTACTTTTCTGTTTTTAAGTAAATTCGTGCAATAGCTAACTGGCCCCAAATGGTTCTTCAGAGACTATCTGGGGGAAATTCTGTTGCTTTTTTTAATAGTCAAAAGTGCTGACTCTCAGAAGGCAAGGTTCTTTCTTTTGAGACTTCTCAGCTGTGGGAAGATAGAGGGTACAGTGCGAGAGAGACATAGGGAATAAAAGTGAGAAGTCAGGCAGGGTGGCCACACAAGAGAGCCAACAGTTGCACTGAATGTTAAAAAGTGAATGGTAGCTCAAGAAAATAACTTGCAGAGAGATTTCACTCAGTTCCAAACCGCTTTGCTATCTTAGATACGGATGGTTTAGGAAAGAGGTAAGATAAGATCATGGTCTTCGCAACAATGACATCAAGGCTGGTGTCATTGTGGCATTCACCACCTCAGAATGAGCCACACATACTCCCTGGTGTCCCATGTGAAAAGCAAGATAGACTCAACTATCTCGATACCGGTCAACCTGCATTGTGACTTCTATCCCACAAAGTCCCCAGCTTAGTGCAATATTGAGGATGGAAATTTTACCTTATTCATTCTTTTGTTACTTCTCAGCATCCAGCACAGGGTCCCTGGAACAGATTAGGTGTTTAATAAGTAGGAGTTGAGTTGATCTGGACCATTGCTGAGTCACTTCGGGAATCCTACAGCAGCTTGAGGCCAACTCCAAAATACCAAACAGGTATTATCAGATTTAGATTAATGCAAACTACTGCTTCTTAACATTTCACCTTATGGTACCAGAAGGCATCAATTCCTTACAAACACTCTAATTTGCATACATTCTCACACTTGAGTAGTGCTGGATTTTACTGATTCTAAATGGGATTAGCCCAGAGAAATTTAATTTAGCAATTCCAAAACCACTTCTAAGCCCATAGCCTTACAATGGTAGCAGTGATAAGCATATTATAGCCTCTTCTCTGAGAATAAGAGAGCATTCTTAATTAGGTCACTGTGTCAACAGCACTGAAACACTTTAATGGGTATTAATAACTACACATTTGCAAAGGAAGAGCAAAGAAAAAGAGAGTATCCAGGTTACATGGGCAGACTGACCAAATCACAAATTAATTTATTTCACAGGATCCCCAACAGCAGATGTCCCTAAATATGGTGATGAAGAGATATCCACAAAAGCAACCACATAAGGATGTTCAAGCTGTTCACAAGCCATCCATCCATGGAATCATCTGTCTGTAAATCACGCTGCTCAGAGAAATAGGATCATCATTCCAGACAGTAGTTATGCTTGCCAGAGTACATTCAGAAGGTGGTCACATGAACACTCTGGCTGAAAGCCATGGCTGGGGCCTAAATTAGCTCTGATATTGGAAAGGGAACTTAGCCCATGCCTGGATATTGGGCAAACAAAGGCAAAAACACCTGCTTACCCATGAGAATGGAACAAGCAGCTGTGGTTAAGAAGCCCTATACACTATAGGTGTATATAAAATAATCACATTGACCAAAAAGATTCATCACTTTTTTTGTTTGTTTCTTTTTGGCTTTGTATGCTCTGAAAGAATATTTGTCTAAGTCTGACCTCCCAGTTAGAGTACCCACACCCACTAAAGCTCGTACATTCTTCTTTGCAGCAGTTAATAGAACTTCTAGTTTGCAGTGAACTTGACAATTAGAATGTGAGCCCCATGAGGGCAAGGACCAGGTCCATCTTGTTCACCATCATATTCCTAGGATCCAAATGCCTGCCCAGAGTCAGACTCTTGATAGAAATTTGTCAAAGGAAAAAAAAAGAAAGCAATGTGCCGAAGGAGTATGTGCATGTATGAACATTCAAAAACCATTTATTGATTACATGGCATGCACGGAGAGCTGTGCTACGTGCAGATTAGGCAGATGAATGGAATCAGAAGCCATCAGAGCCATGCCTGCTCAATCAATTAATAGCAATATCTACCAGTTTAAGAACTGGAAAACTCTAAGACCAACAAGAGCTAATTCTGGACACCTCGCCCCCCCACCCCCACCCCAAGCCACATTCCATACCACAGTTACGGTCCTTGTGTGATGTCGCCATGCCAAGGAGCTTCCGAGGAATTGCTTTCAGGCTAAGGAATGAGCACCAGCTCAATAAAATAGATTCTTTACTACCACCAGGTATTGACTTGTTAGCTGCACCTCCGGAAGATTCATCACAGCCCCAAAGCCAAGAGCACATAGTAACTGGGGAAGTTCAGTTGCCTGTCTGGGCCTAAACTTCACTCATGTGTATAAAGGACATCTCCACAGAGACTGAGTCTGGCTGGGAAAAACTAGCTCTTTCCTATAACAGTGTGGTTTGGGAGCTGCCCCATCACCTATGATGTTGTTAAAAACATTCAGTCTCGGGCGCCTGGGTGGCTCAGTCGTTAAGAGTCTGCCTTCGGCTCAGGTCATGATCCCAGGGTCCTGGGATCGAGCCCCGCATCGGGCTCCCTGCTCAGCGGGAAGCCTGCTTCTCCCTCTCCCACTCCTTCTGCTTGTGTTCCCTCTCTCGCTGTGTCTCTCTGTCAAATAAATAAAATCTTTAAAAAAAAAAAAAAATTCAGTCTCCATCCCAGATCTCCAGAATCAGACTCTTTGAGGAGAATCTTTATTTTTCACAATGCTCTGATTTTTAAACACACTCAATTTAAGTATCATGGTCTCTAATGATTTTGTATGGGACTAGCCTAGAGAAGTTTCTCTAGCAATAAGGGGTTGTGTTATGGAGGGTCTGCTCATCCCTTGTTTCTGTTTCTTTGGCCTAAGAAACATGACTGTAGAAGCCTGAAAAAAAAAAAGAAGTTGGGAGTGGGGGTGAAAGAAAAAAGGAGGGTATCTTCACCCAGCAATTACACAGTAAAAAGAAGCACAGGTCTATAGAAGAAAACAGGTAGGTCATATTATTAAAATACATAGAGCACATCATGAATTCAGCTTCTGGTAGTCCCCCAGCACTTTTGGGTTTTAATCTTGTACTAACTATTTGCCATAATTAATTATTATTAATTTAATTATTGATAGATGATCTTACCTCTTACAGTAGCCCCCAAATAAAAACTTTTTTTAAGGATTTTTTTTGGATTTTATTTATTTATTTGAGAGAGAGAGTGAGAACACAAGCAGGGTGAGGGACAGAGGGAGAAGCAGACTCCCTGTTGAACAGGGATGCCCAATGCAGGGCTCGATCCTGAGACTCCAGTATCATGACCTGAGCCGAAGGCTTAACCGACTGAGCCACCCGGGTGCCCCCCCAAATAAAAACTTTTAAAACATCCAGCTCTAATTAAGGCATGGAGAATTGGGTGCTTGCAGAGTCTTTGAGGGGGAATCAAAATTGGAGTAGCCTTTTTGGAGAAGAATTTGCTAGTAATTACCAAATAAAAAATTCGCTTTCCTTTTGACTCAGTAATTTCACTACTTAGCCTTAACTCTGCAGACATATTACCCCTGCCAGTATAGGTCGGTAGTATGGGTACCACTAAAATAAAGACTCTCTACTAAGAAACTCTGTTGTGTTCATCTAACTTACTTGCTTTTAGTTCTTTATAATTTAGTGTACTAATCATGTAATATAATACTAATAATGTAATACATGTAGTGTAATATAATAATTACTAAAAATGTAATAGAATATCACTAGCATGGAGGAGGCAATTAACACTTAATAAGTCCCTACTGTGCCAAGCATTTTGCTGGGGCTTTAGCATAACCTCTTCAACCAGCCTGCAACTTGGATATGATTTTCCCCAATTTTTTCAGAAAACTAAGGCTCAAAGAGGGAATGCAACTGGTACAGGGTCATGGCTGAGAAACGCAGAATCAAACTTCAAGAAGTTTCCTCAAAACTGGTTCCCTTTTAAACTACACCACCAGAAAAAAGAAGATCCAAGAGGGTTAACACTTCCAGAAACATCAACACTGTAGAGTTTCTGAATAAACTTCCCTTGTTTCAATATCACGCTTTTAAAAATCAAGAAAGAACAGGAACCATCGGGACAAAAAAAATCACTTTCAATATTTGAAGCCAATTTTAATGACTTAAAAGAGTGGAAGAATACTCATGATGCTTTTTCGAACTCTTTTCAGCTGCTTTCCTCTTGGCTCACAAAACTTCCATCACTGTCTCACAACAGTGGAAGAATTATTTTTATCCCACAGAGGACTTGGAGATTTCTTCCTAATAGCTCTGTTCAGTTCTTGGGTAAATAAGAATAATTCCACTACCTCTTTAAAACTTTGTTGCTTGTATGCATTATACGGGATGCTGGGGAATGTGTGGAAATGTGTGGCTGAGCTCAGATTCACAGCCTGAGGTTACAAGGCTCCACGCCAAGTTTTCACCTACATGGAATCATTCGGCAGGCTTAACCACTCTGCCTCTACCCCAAGGAAAATACTAACATGATTTAACTGCAGTTAAGAATTCCAGTAGGTACTTACTAAATGTGGTATAATCTTTTCCATGCGTAGAGAAAAGGAAATCATTTTACTAATCTTTGCCTCATTCAAAACAATCACGTTTCAGAGCTCAGTTCTCCATCAAAGCTGGAACAATTTAATAAACTTTAAATGCATTTGGTATAAAAGATGTAATTATGGGATCTATAACAAATTTGTGGATACAAGAGCTGTATTTAAAATTTAAAAAAAAAAGGTTTACATGGTTAAAATACATCCAAATCATTAAATGGTTTTCTTCGCTAAAATCATTTTCACACTTTGCTCATAACTTCTCTTTGCATTAGGTTTACATGGTTAAAATACATCCAAATCATTAAATGGTTTTCTTTGCTAAAATCATTTTCACACTTTGCTCATAACTTCCCTTCGCATTATTCTTTTCATTATATAAGATAATTCCAGTGACATGATGTGGGTGAAGGGAAATACACTAGTCAGGGGGAGAGAAGGGAGAAATTTGCAATGCAAATGATAGGAGAGTGAAACCTCCCAGAGAAGAGAACTAACTACATGAAAGGGGAAAGTGTCTGGAAGAGAAGGTATTTCTGGCCAAACCTGTGGGACCGCAGGCCATGTGGTTATACCCCTGTTTGTAGTTTCCCTGTGATCTCTTGCCAAGGGCAGATAATTTAGCAACGGTAAGAATAAAGGAATGATTTACCTTATAGCTGATGTGGCAGGAAAAACACTTTACAGTATTTTTTTGCAGGCAGTGGGATAGTAAAGACAACAGCCCAGGGTTTACAATAAACAGGTAGCACCACTCATCATGGAAAACTAGTTCAGAGAATTTCTAAGGAGCTAAGACCACAAATTTGAAATGAAGACAATCAAAGCCCCAAACCAGGTCAGTGTCAAAATACGCTAATTTAGAAATCCACAAGCAAATATTTCAGTTAAAAGGACAAACTTAGTTGTTGCTGCTTCTACCAGGAGGCTTAGCACTTTGTGACTTTCAAGTGGGCACAGCAGTGGTTGAGACGCTGAGGCTGTGTGTTTCTTCCTAAGGGTCGGCTGGGGGTGGGGGAACAGGTGGCTACGATCAATTTGATTGCCTCTTGGGGAGGACGGTGTAAACTATGTTGCAAGCTAAAGAGTAAACCATACGAGTAATTTTAAGGGGCTGTTTAATGCCCAAGATGGTTAGATGAGCTATCTTACCAGTAGGAATGAGTTTAAATAAAAATGGCCCCAGTGATGAGAAATGCTCCAGAAATAGCTGGGGATTGACAAAACTGAAGTTTCCTGTGAGACCTCCCAATCCCACAGAAACGTGTTCTGCAGTGCAGATAGACAAGAGAAAGGGCAAACGGAAAAGTCCTTACCAAAGTTGAGGAGTTGATTCTATTCTATAAGATGTTTCACTAATTGGGATATTTGTATACTTGTTATGATAGATAAGGACAGTGCAGAGCTGCTAATATCTCTCCAACAGCCAACTTGTTCTCCGCTTCTTCCCTTCCAGTAGAACCCCATTTTTTTCAGGGTTGCAATGTGCTATTCTCCAAGAACTAAAGAACCTACTGCACTTTCTAGCTTCCTTTAGTCAGGGGTGCTCACAGGCTATAGTTCAGGAAGTGATGTAAGAACAAAAGGGACCGGACAGGCTTCAAAAAATCTTTAAGGGTTATTGATGCAATGGGGGCATGTTCCTTTTGCCTTTTCCCTTCTTCCCCCTGATATGTGTACAGGTTGGCTTGGACTCAGATACCACCTTAGGAGCATGAGGACAAGGGACATATCCGGAAAATGGCAAAGTAGAAGCCCAAATTCTTGATTTGTCATGAAGTTGCCGTATTAGCCCTGAACTACCTGATTCCATTTTCCTTTGCAGGAGATAAAAATGACCCCTGATTTATTTAAGCCATTGGGGTTTTTGAGGGGGACAGGGTGAAGGGTGCGGGTCCCTATTACTTACAGCAATGTCACTCCTCACTTGCACAGAGACTAAGGTGCATGTTAGATATTTTCTGTCCCATTCTACTGCTAGAAATTCATTCCTTTGGTTTATCAAGCTCAAATGTTTAAAATGTAAAAATTTCCTGGCAGGATCACCTCAAAGTAACTAGAAGTAAATACTATCTGATCCCTTTACACCCAGCACTAACTGTTTATCCAAGGGAAGGAGCGAAAATACTAATATTAAGAGCACTGTGGAGGGCATTCCCCAGTGAGACCAGGTAGAGGTGAGGTGGCATGCTGGGCCATGCACTACTCAGAAATTTCTACTCACTTTTATGATTACTGCTCAAAAATTCATCCAATGTTTCAGAAAAATCAACTAATTAAGAACCTAAATCTTTCCAGTATTTCTACCTTTCTTATTATCACATCCAGAAAAAAACAAAATTTTATTTAAAAATAGCTGTAGATAGACAAAACTAAAGAGTTTACCGTTAGAGCTCCCAACCCCACAGAACCATGTTCTGTAACGGGAATAGATGGAAAAAAAGACAAGTGGACAAAAATTCTTGTTGGGATTTTAGGAGTATTTTAAAGCTTCAAGGAACATTTTAAAGGAATATTTAAAGCATGAATTTCCATGCAGACCTTATATGAAATATGAGAAAAGGAAAAGAGAGGTGATTATAAAGTAATTAAATGATTTTTTTTATTCCCCAAGTTTCCATTTTGAGAATCATTTATCTCTAGAAAGAAGGAAGATGATGGAGGCAGTTCCAATTCACTGTCTCATAGCATTTGTGGACTCGATATGTAAATAATGAACTGGTTGCATCTGGCGAATCTGCTCTATGGTGGTTACTGTGTCACTGACAACAGGTGTAGGAAGACCTTCCAGCTCAAGGAAGACCAAAATGTAGAGGGAGAGATGTACTGGGGTGGAAGAGAGGCACACTTCCTGCCTTGCTCCTTCTCTTCCCACCCCACCGACTCTGTAAAGCCCTTTATCAGTCTTGACAACAAAACTATATGTATAAACTATGCTAGCCCCCACAACAACAGGGTAACATAATCCTCCTTCCTCTAACACCTAGAGATTAAGTGGATGTTTAGAGTGGGAAGTAATTAGAGTGGAAGGTAGAGATTTTTAAAGCAGTGAGTTGGTCTCCAGAGGCCAAGCTCCACCAGCTTCATCCTACACCCCCTACAGCCCCCTGGAATCTCTTATGGATGAGCTTTCTATTTCAAAATGTGGAAGACAAGAAGGAAAGGGAAGTGAAAAGCAGCTCGATTTTATTCCCAAAGTGGAGAGCAGTGACATATGCAAGTTCGGTAGAAGGTGACTTTGGAAGCAAATGCAGCACAGACTCTGGGGTGAGAGACCTGGGTTTAAATTCCAGACTTATGATTAAATGAAAGAGGAGGTGGTGGGAGGCACTCTTATGGTCCAGTGACCTACTTCCCAAGAAATCAGTCACAACTTGCCCTAAAGAGTGGCTTACAAGAAGTTGAAAACAGAAACTGAACACCAACCACCTTGAAAGAAACATGCTCCAGATTTTCCAGAAAAGCCTCCTGGTTGGAGTCAACAGACCCACTTTTGCTTTAGGCTTTTTACTTTGACAAAAACAGCTAAGTTTTCTAAAGGTGAGTCCATGTACAATTTCAAGAATGTTAAGAAGAACAGTATCTCTCATCATAAATAGCATAGCAGTCTTATATAAGATAGGAGAAACAGTAATTATATCAGAAACAATTTTACTGTTACTCTCAGTACCGTCTAACTTGGGGGCAGCAGGAGAGTTTTGAGAGGCTTCACGGTGCTTCCATTGGGAAGGAGCAAGGCCATCCTGCTTCAGAAGGTGTGAGAACTTATATTGCCGTGGTGAAAGAGGGGTCCTGCCCTAACCTGGAGCTCAGGTGAGGAAGGGGCCAGTGACATGAGCTGCCAAGGCAGAGAGAGACCTCAGGCTGCCTCAGGAGAGTATCCAAGGTGGGCAGAGAGGGGGGTGGATTCCCCCAGACCCTGGCAAGGAGGGCCTGAGAGGCCAGTGATTGCTCGATGGGGATTCAGGTCAGAGAGCGGTGGTGGTGGTTGGTGTTGTCAGTCACACACCCCCGAAGGTACCGTGGCAGGCTGCTGGGAAAGTTAGGGAAGCAAATGTTGGTTGCACAATATATTTTTTGAAGAATTTCCTGATTTCTGTGCCAGAGGCCTTTTTTTTTTTTTTCTTCACATGACTTTTTCGAACTTACGGTCAAGTTTTCCATCAGGTTCCATCACAGGAACCACAAATGACACTTACGTTTTTGGGTTTGGGAGCTGCTCGTGTGGGCAAAACCCAGCACTTGTACAAGCAAAAGTATACGTAAGGAATGAGATCTTGGTCCCGCTTAACTGTGGAAAAACCAGGCCCACGCCACCAACATCCGCACTGCGGCGGCCACACTAGCACCCAAGGGGCTGCGCCATGTTGCCTCAGGCTGAAGGCCAAGAGCAGGTGCCGGTTCCCTCAAAAGCGTGTGACTGCGTTCTGTAGCCAGAACTGGGCCTCAAAAGAATTGTTTCAGGCAACAGAGGTATTTCTCAAATTACACGTATGTGAGAGGTGGGACTACGGGTCTCAGGTGACCGCCCTGCCCCCACCCCAAGCAAGCTGCTAATAATACCAAAAATGGGAACGGTGCTATTAGCAGAAAAAGAATTCTCTAACTGAGAAAATATCTTTTTCTCTCAAAAGGGAAATAACCCTGTGCAAGAAAACCTTTTATGTTCTTGTCGACCTGATGTCCTTCTTCTACACCTCTACACTCATCACCTTTTTGTTAATTAAAATCTAGAGTATTCATTACATCTGTAGACTATCTTGGAAACACTTGTGATTTATGATCCTCAATTTTAAAAATAAGTTTCAAAAGATACTCCCTACAATTTTTCTTGCTTGGTGGGACCACAGGCATTTCTCCACAAAAATCCTTGATTTGTTTCCAGACCTCACCTCATGATTCCTGTTGTCTCTGGGAAGTGGTGTCATTCTAATGGGATCTCAGTGAACTGTTAGATCAGCCAGTTCAGTCCATTTCCCAAGCCAGGAAATGGCCCTTAGCAACTTTCACTCTGTCTGCATCCTTTGAAATGTATATTTTAAAGGTAAAGACAAATATTTCTCTGATCTAAAGAAGACCTTAGATATTGTCAAAGGAAACTTTTTTCCTGCATGTGAACATTTTTCTAGAAGTAGAAGAAGCCAAGCTTACCACAAGTGTATCTTTAGAAAGCTCCATTCACTGTAATTATACATGACTTCTAAAGCACATCAGGTGACTGTGTGGAAGTAAATAGAGGACTCTCCGCTGTGTGACGCACAGAAGTGCATGGTCAAGGTCACAAAGTTCCAAATAGGTAATAAGCACTTTGTAGGGAACAAAATAACAGAATTCTGTTTTCGTATTAGCTGGGTGAATCTTAGATTTGCGAGAAAAATTTGCAACACTATTGTTCCAATTTAGTCCACTTAAACCAGGGTGACTTGTAGCCCTTTCCAACAGAGCTTTCTCAAAGGCTTTTAATCTACTTCATCATCATTAGAAATGATTAATTATGCTCTGAAACTTCAGAACTCCCAAGCAAGACAATGCAGTATATTAAACTCTTGTAGCCCTCTGTTAATAAGCATTTAATATACACATGCATGCATACACATGTGTATATAGGCATAGACCTCTATCTGTATACACAGATACGTATAAACATAGGAACGTATATGTGTATACATACACATATTTGTACATATGTATCATTTTGCACCATGAGAAAATTCTCTTCTGTCACAGGATGATCCTCTTTGACATTAAAAGTGATCAGGGAAGGTAATAATCTTAGATATGACAGGTCTCTTCTCATATAGATCTGCTTTTATTTTGGGTTAAAGAGAGTCATTTATTATTGCTAGGAAAATGGCTTTCCTCAGAAAATCCTGTGGATTTTGATATTCTTTTGAGTATTTTCCACAGGTACTTTTTTCATTCTTATCACAGAGCCTGTATTTTGTCATCTCCTAAGCTAGTAGTTGTCCCACAGGGATGATTTTTTTCCCCCAGCGGACACTTGGCAATGTGTAGAGACATTTTTGGTTGTCACAATTGCTGAAGTGGGGGGGGGTAACCACTGGCATCCAGTGAGTGAAGCCAGAAATGCTGCTGAACATCCTACAAAGCACAGGACAGCCCCCCTATTTGTGTCTCAATAGTGAAGAGACTGAAAAATTCTGTTCACACTAAAAGCCGTTCCCTCACTCAAATCTTATGTCCCCTTCCAACTTTCAAAACCAAGTTAACTCTGATTACCTAGGAGGCTCCTCTCAATAATCAACCAAAAGCACAGTGCTGATAACTCTTCACCCTTCAATCCCAGAATCATCCATAGCTTAGGTATTTAACTCTAGAAATACACTTGCCTTTGTAAGATGCAAAATTGTTTAAATCTAGGGGCACCTGGGTGGCTCAGTCAGTTAAGCATCTGCCTTCAGCTCAGGGTCCTGGGATGTGGTCCCGCATTGGGCTCCCTGCTCAGTGGGGAGTCTGCTTCTCCCTCTCCTTCACCCTCTGCTCTGCTCGTGCTCTCTCTCTCAAACAATAAAATCTTTTTAAAAAATTGTTCAAATCTAGTTAATGTATCCACTGGGAAATGGTATATAATGAAAGTTAGGGGTAATAAAGAGAATGTGTATGGGTTTCCTAGGGCCGCCACCACAAATTACCACAAACTAAGTTGCTTAAAACAAGAGAAATTTATTCTCTCATAGCTCTGGAGACCGGAAGTATGAAATCAAGGCGTCGGCAAGACCATGCTCCCTCTGATGGCTTCTGGTGGCCCCAGGTGTTATTTGGCTTATGACCACATCCTTCCAGTCTCTGCCTCTATCCTTCTGTTCAATTACATGGCTTTCTGTCCTTTTGTGTCTTCTCCTATTTTGTATCTTATAAGACACTTGTCATTGGAGGTAGGGCCCACCTGAGTGATCTATGGTACTATCATCTCAAGATCCTTAATTAATTACATCTGCAAAGGCTATTTTCCTAAATAAGGTCACATTCACAGGTTTCAGGTGGAGAGATCTTTTGAGAGGCCACCACTCAACCCACGACAGTGTGTGTGTGTGTGTGTGTGTGTTCACAATCACTGTGGCAAGGCTTGGCTCAAAATAAGCAAAACAAAGTGTTAAATAAGGTTTAGCATACGTTTTTCAAAATTTTATTTTATTATGTTAGTCACCATACAGTACATCATTAGTTTTTGATAGAGTGTTCCATGATTCTTTCTTTGCATATACTTTTACTTGGATCATTAGTCTCATGATAACTTCTGTCTTTTGAATTTATAAATCCATCATGTCTATCTATAAACTATATCTATTATTCACAACAAAGACCAGGTATCGGAAACCCTGATGGCTGGAAAGAACACAAGAAAGAAATTAGCAGGTTTACTTCCAGGTATGTAGCATGTATGATACAATGCAGGGGAGCTTCGGCATAATTTAGAAGGTACACACCTCCACAGTCTTTCCAAATAGCTCTCAAGGGTTTCATTATTTCATCAGGGGAAGGCAAAAAAGATCATGGAGCTCAAACAAGCCTCTAAGAGAAAAAAGAAAGATGTTGAAAGACATTTTGTTAAAATCTCTTTATTTTAGAAATTAGGAAACTGAGATCCCAAAGGCTTTCAACTTTAATTGCGTGCCCTCACATGTCTTGACTGAGGCAAGATTAGAAGCTCAATTGGAAGCTCATCATTCTTGACCAGTGTTCTTCCTCTACATGCTACATGATGTCTAATCTACTTTCCTCCTTCTAAAACATAAAACCATTCTCCTGATCTTCTTTTAGTTGAAAGAGAGAGAGCCTACCATCCATAGGATGCATTCTTCCCTCACATCCTGTATAGTCAGCTCAGGCTACTGTAACAAAATACCTTAGACTTTGTGTCTTAAACACCAGAAATCTGTTTTCTCCCAGTTCTGGAAGCTGGAGGTCTGAGATCAGGACATCAGCACGGTTGGGTTTTGATGAGAGTACTCTTCCTGGCTTGCAGGTGACTGCCATCTCGCTGTGGCTTCACTTGCCTTCCCTCAGTGTTTCTGACAGAAAAAGAGATAAGGTCACCAAACCTATCAGATTATGATCCCACTTTATGACCTTATTTTGCCCTTAATTACTTCCTAAAAACCCTATCTCCAAATACAGTCACGTTGGGCGTGAGGGCTTCAACATATGAATTTTGAGAGGACATAAGTCAGCCCATAGCACACCCCCTATCACCTTATGTCAATAAAGAGTATTATACTTGCAGAATAATTTTTATGTTTTATGTAATCCCCATAACTTTGTGATTTGCTCCATTTAACAAACTGAGAAACTGAGGCTCAGAGAAGTCAGTTGGTTGGCCAAGTTCATACAGTAAGATGCAGTCCAGAGCTCAGCACATCTTCTATGTGGATTCTAGAGCTCTTTCCCAGTGTCCAAGATGACCTTCTGTATTGGTCACCTGTTAGTTGTCCTTGTAAAGCATCTACAGACACTGTGAAAACAAATGGCTTCTAACAAGGTCCTTAGAGAGACCTATGAAAGTCCAACATTGTAATTCTTACACTTGACCATCTAACACATTAGTGACTTAAACCTCACAGAATGGAAACAGTTTAATATGTCATCTGTTCTCATGTGCTTTGAGACTATGGCTTGAGAGAGGATTCAGCTGTTCCCACAGTAAGCCATCAATTCCTACCAAAAAAAAAAAAAAAATCATAAAGAAATAAATGATTATTCACGGTGCCAAAAGCACATGTATTTTGAACAAGAAAACATTATGTTAAAGAATGTGAGAGAAAAAAATCTGATTCAGATTCATTCAAAGAGCTTTTCAATGAAACTTCTAAGATGAAACACAAGAAATGTTTAGGCCATAATATAGTATCGAGGTCTTACCAAATATCAAAAGCAAAACTATTGTCTGACAGTGATACGCATTTCTAGATGATTCTGGGTATAAACATAAAAACTTAACATGTAAAATATTTTACTGTTACATAAAGTTAAACTTTTATCACTTAGGTTTGTTAGAATTGTTCATTTTTATAGGTGTGATGGCAATAGCGTTATTATGGAAGAAGAATTATTTTAGAGATTCAAATGGAAGTAAACATTGAGGGTTGGAATGTGATAGGTTATAGGTCTGTAATGAATTTTCAAATAAAAAAGTGGATCAAATAATGTATTAAATCTCATTTCTGTATATGGTAGTTCATTACACTATTCTCTGTACTTTTATCTCTAATGATTTTATGTTTTTAGATATGTCTAAAAATTTACAATAAGAATAAAAAGACATGAAGTTACCAAAATCTTAGAACCAAAATATTGATATGCATTATTTAATAGAATGTGACTACTCAGTATTGCATGAATGGCCCACATAAGAGGAACGCAAGAGAAAAGATGCATTTATATCTGTTCAGAGAAACACACCACATTTTTCCAATTTCTGCTGCTAGGAGTACACGTTGATCAGCAGATCTGAAGCAACCATAACTATTTTTAGAATTAAAAAAATAAGAATTTCATTTTGAGTAGAATAGGCCTGTTTGATTTTTTTGACATACAAAAAACTATACATAATTAATGAATACAACTTGATGATTTGAGAAATAAGGATACATCCATGAAACCATGACCATCATCTATTCCATAAACCCTATCCACCATCTCCCAAACTTTCCTCCCACCCTCTTATTTATTATTGTTATTTTTTTCTGATAAGAGCCCAACCCTCTTAGTAAATGCTTAAGTACACAATACAATATTGTTAACACCAGGCACAATGCTATACAGTGGACAGTTTGATTTCAATAGCCACCATTATTCACTTTCTGACCCACAATAAATACAAAGATACACCTTCAGGAGACCTTAATCCACATGCAACTAACATTAAAAGCAGAGTTTGTGTGGAAAGCATACAAGAGCACATACACATTCTCTTTAAGCTTCAATTTGAAAGAGTTTCTGAAAGGTTAGAAGCCTTCCCCCCTGAGGGTATTCAAAAAGCCAGAAGTAGCTTTTTGTCACTTGCTCTGAATTTTTTTTTCCCAAGATGAAATACAGGAAGCCAATTCAGAGTAGCTAGTAAATTCAGTCATTTTAAGGGCCCCAAGTTTCCCCCCCTCCTTCTCTCCTTCTCAAAATGCAATACTTGCTCCTCCCCAAATGTACAGCAGCCAGATAGCAGACAAAGAGGACCTTGGGTGTAAGTGGAGCCTCCAGTCTACCTGAGGGGCTTTCATTCAAATAAAAGCTTCCCAATTTACCTCCCCCGTGAATGGTGTGAGTGTGTTTGAGAGCAGGAGGTAAATATGCCAAGAAAACAAATCTGGTCACACACTCAGATTCTCCTCACTCCTGTCTCTGGAGGACACCATCTTGCCTCTGGAAGCTATTAGTCCCCATCACCTCCCACTTTGCAGATACCACAATAAATTCATTATTTTATTTGACAAGTAATTCTGCAATTGACCCCACAAGATTAGAGAATTTGGAAACATGTCGGGTTAGAAGAGATGCGAAACCTCACCTCATAGGAGGAAGACAAATGAGGTGTGCATAAGTGCAAAAGCACATCTGTGAGTTCTCTCACAAATTATCCCTGGGAGTTTAGAGCAGCAAATGCTACACCTCAAATACCGAGTGGCTGGAGACAAAGAAGTAGTGTGATCAGTTGACTGTCTCACAATTTTAGGAAAAGCTGGAATTGTATATATAATATTTTCCTATTAACAAAGAAATAATTGTTTCTTTAAAAACATATTCACCCTGAACCCCCTCTTTGCGAAATGGTATACTATCAGCACCTTGATCCATAGACTTCCAGACGCTTAAAGAGGTCTTCCCTGACAAATCTAGCCTAAAAAAATGGCCCAGTCCATCACTATCAACCCCACTGTGAAAACTTTGGGTGGCAAAGGTCAGAAAATCCAAATCAGACTGGTGTAAGCAGGAAGGGATATTAATCCAAAGGCCCAAATGATGTCTGTCTCAGATCTGCCATCCTTCACGATGGCTTCATTTGCAGACGCCCCGTGATGGAAAGATGGCCACCAGCAGCAAGAGGCGATCTCTTCCCAGATCTAAATCGCTGAGGTAATAAGCTCTCCTTCCTATTGGTTGCTTTCACAAAAAGACCAAGTACTGGTTCCAGTTGGATTGTGCGGTCATCCATGAACTGACTACTTTGGTCAGGGGAACACAATGAACTCAGGAATGCTAAATGCCCAGGAAGTGGAGAAATGAGGAAGAATGCCCTCTTTGTCTCTATGTGTGACTAATCAAGCAGTGTTGTTTATGCTACAGTGTTGCAGACTATGCGGACTGTTCTTTAAATTTTTACTTACAGCCTTCTAAATATACCAGGCCATACTTAGAATGGTCATCTCATCTTCCCAACTGGTGACCAAAATTTGTTACTGACGAGCATCTTGCCTGGTTCCTTCTTCCCTCAGTCAATGGTTCTTCTGGGTGGCTTCTTGGTCCCTTGGGATATAGACACCCGGCATCTATATTCCAGCTGACTTTCAAAGTAGAATCCCCCACTCTGCCACCAATCTCTCTCTCTCTCTCTCTCACTCTCTCTCTCTATCCCTGGCTCTCTCTTTGTCTTGTTCTCTGCCTCTCTCTGCTTAAAACATCTAAACTTTCTTTCTTTAGCACTGTCCAATGTTGTGTCTATTCAGAGGGCCTTTTGAAAGACAGCATTTGGTTGACTTTCAGATCACTGTTTTACATATAGCAGAGGACCAGAAACTACAGAGAGATTTGGCTCCACTTGGAATATATGTAATTACATATGAGAACACAGAGATGACCGGTTGGATGGTACTGAGAATTGATGGGTAAGACTAGAACTCCACTCTGTCCTCTTGCTGCCTCCTGTGGGCGCTAACTGTGTCTTCATCGGGTAAAGGAGTTCTGTGGTAAATTATGAGTGGACCAGTTTCTAAAACACTGTCTGAAGGCCTACATGTCATAATGGCCACTGGGATGGCAGGGCTACCTCTGTCTCAGTGGAGATAAAGACAGAGTCATCAAGGAAGGCAAGGAAGAGCACAGACTCTAGAGTCAGTTGGCTTGGGTCTGAATCCACAACTCTGCAACTGGCTAGCTATGTAACCTAGAATACTCCCTTAAATGAGATAACCTCGAATGAATGGAAACTTTGCCTCTCTGTGCTCCATTTTCCTTGCATATACGAAGGAGATATATTAAAACTACCTACCACATGGGATAATTCTGAGGATGAAATAGAATAACACACATGAAGGGATTGCCACAATGCCTGGTACATAAGCCCTCCATCAATATTCACTGCTATAATTAGCATCACTACCATTACCGCTACTAAAATTTACATGGTGATTTGGGAACACAGATTTTGGAGTGCGACCACGTAAGTTCAAACCCAATTCCAACTCTGACTGTGTTATCCAGGGCAAGTGATTTAGACTCCACAAGACTTAGTTTGCTTCCCATAAAATACGAACCTTAACATTACCCACCTAAGAGGCAGAAGTAAAGATTCAGTTAAATAAATACATCACTTGGCTCTCAGATGTTGTCTATCATTTTATTAAGACGGCATGACATTTGAAGATTTCTTCTGATAAGCCCTCTTCTCAATTCCTCCACAGAGAAAAAAAAATATCCACAACTGCCATTTCTATTCGAGGCATCTGGAATCTTGGAGTTGGAAAAGTACTCTCCCTTAGTTGAAAGGCAGTATTCGCTATTAAATGTAAATGCCCTGAGGTGGTCAGGGAGGAGGGTTATCCAGCCAATAGCTCAGCATTTCTGGTGGTTTGGCAAATGCTTCCCAAGGTGACAATTTGAGAAAGAATGAGTAAAGGTAAGAACACTGGACAGAGGGGCCACAGAGTGATGTCAACAACACCTGGGGGACCCTGGAAGTAGGAGAATGGCCTCCGAAGTGGAGGTGAGTGCTCTCAAAAATGTTATTGACCTTCTCAATTTGGTCAAGGATTCATGTCAGACAGTCCCATTAGGCTCAGGGCCCAGTACAGGCTACAGAGCCCAGATTATTCTCTAGGTTCTGGGCCACAGCACCTCCACAACAGAACAAGCCAACTTCAAGTTTCGCAAATGCTTTCTCTAGATTTTGGAAAAAGTGGAGCTTTCTGAAGAAATGTTGAAGCTACGTGGGGTGGGTGGTGTAAACACCCTCCACGGCCCCAGCCTTCTAGTCTTTCCAAACAGTATTTTGATGATGATACAATTCTCCTCCTCAGATGTGGAGAAAGTGGAGAACTGAATCATTTCATAAGACCACAAAGCACAGAGGAGGCAAGGATTGTCTCAAAATAATGGGATGAGCCTAACTCAAAGAAATCCTCAACGTATTAGCCAAGTTTTCCTCTGTGGCGAGAACTCCCAAAGGAAACTTGGGGCACTCTCTCCCTGAAGCATGTTTTAAAATTCAACCAGACTCAATGAGAGAGACCACAGGAAACAATTCTGTCCTTGCGAGGTGAAAGGGTAGAGGGCTGGATGGGTCTTGTCCGGCTCTCATTTCTGTGGTAAGTGATGCCAGTCACCTGAGTTGCTGTGCCAGGAGTGGAGGCAGAGAGAGCTGGTTGTTACCGTTGACTTTCACTTTTCATAGGAGCAAGTTTAATCGGTTCTTCAGCTCAGCCCTCCTTTCAAGTCTCTGGAAACATCTCAAGGGAGAAAATAACACTAAGAAACACAGAAATCTTTTCTCTTCTCTGCAGGCATTTGTCACAGCGCCAGTTCCTAAGTGCACAAACTTTTGGCAGAGCGGATCCCTTTGATATACTTTTCCCAGGGTTCAAAAAGAAAAGATAAACAAAGAACTTGTGACTTCATGGGGAGCAAAGGTAGCCAGGAGTTTATGAGGTAGCTCATCTTCTTTACATTTCTGGCCAAGGGGAAGGGAGTGTCAGTGAAAAGAAATCACCTTGTTAGTGGTTTCTGAGACTGCAGGTTTGGTGCCTGAGGGCATTTTCTGGACTGGCTCACAGCATTTGCTGCTATTTTCCACACGTAAAGCAGAGGGCAGCTTCTGTCAGCAAAGGTTGACACTCTAAGGTCGTGTTTTGATTGGTGCTTTTTTTTTTTTTTTTTAAGGCAAGGAAAAGTATTACTCATTTAAAACTGGTTCTCAAAAGGCATATGGACTTCCTTTGACAATTATTTCTCAATGAATTAAGCCAAACAGGAAAGTCAAAAATAGTTGAAATTTTCTTTAGATTTTGAGAACAAACAGGATATGTCTAATTAAGACTCTTTATTATCTGGGCCCCAACAACTTTGGCAGTTGGTTTATTTCTTCTGGTATAAGAATTTTTATAACCACGTTAAGATTCGAAATGTTAAGTAACAAATGGCATGGAGATGGGGAGGAGTTGAAATTTTAGCCATATTTTTATTATAGGCTTTCACTTTCTACAGTTATCAGACTTATTTCCTTAGCAGTCGGTCTTGTATCACCCCACTGAATAAGACAGACTTTAAACAAACACAGTGACTATGTGTTGATAGTGTACGTCTCTGGATATCTGCCAAGAATTTGAGATGTGAGAAATCAAAATTCATCTTCAGCTTTTAATGGAATTGGATTAGAGCCAAGAAAATACAGCACAAATCAAGTGGCTTCTCCAATGACATTGTGCCAATGACATCATAATTAGAGCTGAGCTTAGCAAGCCTCACAGGATCTCAGTTGTTATACTAATTCTTCAGTCCCTAGAATTACTTTTTTTCTACTCTTTGCAAATATATGAAGAATCAGAACATTGCCTAGCCCAGTGGGAGTAGGGTAAATTATGTCTCTATAAATAGAGGGTGCAAGAAAGGAAGGCTTAATTTCCCTGATCTAGTCTCTAGTGGCAAGGGGAGAAATGTCGAAGAGGGATGCAGGTCCCAGCCTGACCCTGCTGCATCTTGAAAAGGTCCAGTGTAGCCCATGCTAGGTCCAGCTGTGCAACGTTATGTGGGGTGTGTGTGTGTGTGTGTGTGTGTGTTTTCCTATTGACTCAGAGTGATGGACTTCTAAAAATTGACATTAACCAAATACCTAGGAGACTGATTCAAAACACCAATGTATTCATTCACAGTGATAAATGTAACTCCCAAAGGCTCATAGTGGTTCTTGAGTGTGATCAGATCATTCTTGCCTCTAGAGGAAGAGTTGCATGGGAATGTAAATTACACTGAAAAGACAGTCTCGTGAGTGCAGTATTAATGTGATGCTAATGGGTACCATCAAGGTGCAATGACCTGTCCCACCCAACTTCATTTCCAGGAATACTTCTCAAAAACGACAGGAGGGACAGTCTTTTGGTCAGTCTGATAAATTAGCCTCCCAATCTTTTCTTCTTTAATTCAGGTAAATCATTATCATCCCTAGATGACAGAGCGATATTCAGATTACGGTAGCATCACCCGGCAACAACAATAATAAAACATCCTGATGACTTTGCCAGGACTCAGGAAGAAGGTCCAAGGCCTTTGACTGAGTTTGTGAGACATCCTGCATCTCCTGTATGGCAATTTGGAAACACACTAACTTCACGGGCAGCGCACAATTAGATTCCAGTCAGAGGACTCACTTTTGCAGATTAGCAGACAACGGGTTCACCCATGATTTTTCTCTTCTTATTTTTGCCTTGAGAAGTGACATTTTCTGAATTTGCTGCCAAATTTGGGGCTGCATTCTGCTGTGCCTGACTGCTGTATGTCATGCTTCCATGATCCCAGCCAAGTGGCAGAGGCAAGATACTCTATGGCCACAAATGCTTTCGGTGCTCATGGAACATCTTTCCCATAACAATAATTTTTGTTCAATAACAAAAGGAAAGGGATGTTAGGGAACCCTCCATGTCCAACAAAGTAAAAGAGGTGTTCTAGCCCAGTATGTATTCAAGGGATTGTATAAAAGGAGTTACACCATTAGCCAACATATTAAGGATTATAAGAGTCTCATTTCAGGAATAATTCATTAAAGTTACATGCATAATGATGGAAATTCTCCCAATCTCCTCAACCTCCTTTTTAGTGTCTAAAAGAGACTGGAAAATGTGAACAAAGGAGGAATTATTTTTATTTTTCTCCCTGAGTGCATAAATTTGCATGGGTACTTCTTTCTACTCAATAATAATGATAGCAACCACTAATATTTATTGAGCACTTACTATTTTGCCCAAGATACCAAGAAACCAAGAACTAAAATAAATCTTCACAACTATTTCATGAGTTAAGTATTATTATTAACCTAGTAGGCATTAGGGAGAGAAAATTGGACAAGTTGCTTCACTTCTGTATGTCTCAGGTTCACAAAGCTTGGAAGTGGCCGGGTATTGCTTAAGCCCAGGGAATCTGACCATAAAACCTGCCTCCTTAAATACTAAGCAATGTGCCTTCTTAAAATTTCAAACTATGAATACTTGTGTAATTTGGCCTAACCCATTTTATCCATTGGTATTGACTCTATAAACTTGATTACTATGCAGAAGCTGTTTCTTATTCCTTTTTCCTTCATGAGAAATAAGGCACATGTAAAATTAGAACAACCTCCTCTTCTGTTTCTCAGTGAATGACTTTATTATCATCTCAGCCAATACTGAAATCCACATTTCAAAAAAAAATCTCCACCACCCACATTACCTTCATTGTTAATATTTATAACATGTGGGGAAAGGGTTTAGAACTCGACTTCATTGTTCCAACAAAAATTCAAAATCTTCCAAATTGGCTAAGGAGTCCTACATCTAAAAGGTCTATTCCTCAAGCATGGGCCTCTTGCCAATGTGTCTGACAAAGTGAGTCTCAAAATTCGAGACTTATCAGAGCATCTTTGGCAGGTTAAAGAGAGTTCCAAGTGTCAAATGGACTCCTAGAACAGTATCTCTAAAAAATATAATTCTTTCATATTTGTATATAAGAATTTAACCAGATGTTCATTATGAGGAACAATAGCCAACTAAGCAAGGACCTATTTATACTCTACTATGAAAATTACCAAGTTTAATATAACTCAGAGGAACTCAATTTACTTTCAGAAATATTTAGCAATTATTCTCCAACATTAGTGTTTAATTTTTTGAACATGGACGCCAAAACTTTATTTTTGGTTTAAAAAAAAGTGTGGAAGTCAGTTCTTTCTTTTTAACTTTTCTAAGATGTTTCATGACACTGAAAATGCATCATTGGCACAAGGGATTAATCATTGTCCAATCATCACATTACTATAGGAAGTACCCAAATCAGTCAGTAGAATCCTTTTGTGATCTGGTTTCTTTTAGTATCTCAAAAGAGAACATCAAAAGAGGTTTCTATTTCAGGCATAAAAGTTCCCCTTTACTTCCCCATTAATCTCTCGATGCCTAGATGCCCAGGAAACATGGACTTTCTCCTTTCCTCCAATTTTCCAAAGCCACATGCAAGAGAATCAAGCTGTCCTACAACATAAACTCAGACACAACTCCGCCTTGATATCCTCTTGCTCAGTGTGTATTCATTCCTCCCTGTTCCTCCATTTTCCTATCTCATTAAATTTGTATTTATCCTCATATTTTCAATTAATCATATACTTCATATATCTTCCATCTGTTTCAACCTCAGTCCTAGAGGGAGACACAGTCCCTTTAGAACAGACAAAAAGAAAGTACATAAAACCATCTCCCAGAAATAATCCCAAAATATTGGTGTGGTAAGTGTGATATCAAACGTTTAACTAATTACTACATTAGAGATTCAAATCTATTCTCCTCTGGGTTTCCACTCATTGTGTCTTACATATTTCCTATTTGTGAGGCTGGGATGTTGTTATGGTTATCAGTAGAGTCCAAAGGGAAAACCTCTCTTCTCCTACTCATATTATTGAAAATAAAAAGCAACTCAAATACTTGAGCTCACCCAAATAAAGCATGCATTCCTGCTGAGGAAAACCTGACTGAGAAGCATCCTCATCCTATTACAGCAATTTGTCTAGTCAGTCTCTCTGAGGCCTAAATGTTACAACTTTAGCAACACTGATACAGGGCTCTTCACTTAGATTATTTGAATCCTCCCCACCAAAAAGTAATAAAAAATCTAAAGAGAATGACTCAACTCTTTATTTTAATTGGACAAACAATTATTAAATACAAGGATATAGCACTTACATCACCAATTACAATAACAAACTGTTTCCTGAAATCCCCATGGGACCTTATGAACCCAAAGTATCAGCCACAGTGGCACCAGTGGCCACATTACTGATGGAGATGGCACCTCGATATGGATCCCAGGGCCTTCACCTTTGGGCATCAACAGGCCCATGGTCATCTTCATTCATTGTGGCCATCAATAGCAATGCTGCTTTTAGGGACACTGGGGCCAGGCTGCTACTCTGTGTCATCAGAGAAAAGAGATGTCACCTGAGAGCAGACAGGTCATCAGAGTAAGAATAAAAAAATATACCCAATGCCACACCGTGGCCAAACGGGCTGGTTGACTGATCGTATGTTCTAGATATCCCTTAGAGAAATTATATGGGAAGAATACGAAGGGGATGGAGTTACCACATGGTAAGTGAAAGTACAGCCAGAAATACTATGTTGAAATTGTAATTTTGATCAAATCTCTTACCTTCAGACAGCTGTGGACTGGAGAATACACTGACCCTTCATTTAGTTATCTATGGCCACATAACAATCTGCCACAATACTTTACGGCATAAGACACCAACTCTCTTGTTAATTCTTGTGATTCTAGGGGTTGACTGGGTTCACCTGTGTGGTACTTCTGCTCTACTCGGTATTGACTGGGCTGCAGTTATCTGGGGCTGGAATTCCCAAGATGCTTGATCAATGCTCATGACTGACCATTGATACTGGTTCTTGGCCAGGAGCTTGGCTAAGACTGTTGAACAAAATGTGTGGATGCACCCTCTCCATGTGATTCAGGCTTCTTCTCAATGGCAGTTGGGTTTGAAGAGAGAGAAACCCAGAGTTAGTTTTGGAAGAGAGGAGAAGTGTAAGCAGCCAGTCTTTTCAAAGGTGTAGACTAAGAACTGAGACCACATTGCTTCTGACATATCCAGTCACACGTTCAGCCCGGCTCATGTCCAGTCACAGGTTCAGCCCTGCTCTAGGAAGTAGAGAAATAGGCTGTCCTTCTCAATGTGTGGCCATCTTACCTCTGCACAAGCTCTGTCCTTTGATTTCAAGAGAGGGTAAAGCAGCCGACAGAGAACTGTGTTGTCACCACCAACACCTGGGACGGTGGTGGAAGGAGGGAACCGATCAGAACCATCCTACTCATGGCTGCTCCCAGGCTCCCTTTACACGCCTGAAACTCCGCTTTTCCCACTGGGTCTAAACCGCTGAATTTATACTATCTTCTCCATTTCTTTACATCATACTTCTGAATGGAAAACACCTCTGTCTGGTCAGGAAACCGCAAATCTTTTTTATCTGTTTCACGTTGCGCTTGATGTTTTCTACTCTCAAGGGGCAAGGCCAGAGGAACTAGGGCATGTGCAAACCTCGGAAGAATCATTGACTTCACATCAGATTCACCTGGGGAAGGGGTTTTCTTGCTTTTTGTTTTTTAATCCCAGGCTATGCTCCAGATCCAGCGAATTAGTGTCTCTGAGGGTACAAACACACACACACACACACACACACACACAGGCTCTCCAAGTGATTCAGATAGTGGTTTGGGAAGAACCACTCTTAAAATGGTCATTGTTTAAAAGTTAATTTAATGTTTTTAAATTCTTTGGTGGGGGTGGGGGTGGGGGGTGGGAGGCTCTTCTGTGGAAAATGAATACATAGGCAATTTTCCTTGTAAGAGATCCATTCACACATTGGTCCTACCTACGCCCTTGTGATTAAAACTATCACCCATTCCAAGTGCTTTATCTTTGCCACAGTCTACTGTAAGTACCATTGGACTAATGGTGGTGCAAAATCAAGACACAGACAAATCCACGTGTGCAACTGAGATTGGGCTGCAGATGTCCGTGTGTGTGGTGGCACCGTATGCTCTGCAGAGCCCCAGGCTTGTTAGAGCAGTGACCCAGGACATACTTGCCAGACATTGGGGTCTGTGCCCAAGCATGAAAACTCTGGTAATGGCATCCTGTTGTGCAAACTGTGGAGTCCCCACTCACATGGCTGCTGAGCAGCACCTTTGGAACGGTGAAGCAGCCACAAAGTGGGCATCTAGCCAGCACCGGGCATGACAGAAGAACGGAGACAGAGGCCCAGAAGAGAAGGACAAATCCTCTTTCCCATAAAGAGTGTCTGCCATGTCTGATCTACTGCCTGGCATCAAGAATGTTGAGTTGTCTCCAGAATCATGCCTCCTCTAAGAGCTACTGTGATCATAACCTTTCTGTGCCTCACTTTGCCCAGGAGTAAACTAATATCTGAGTCCTTGATTCCTCCTGGGGATGCTGCGAGGCAGTTAGTGGAACAATGTCTATAAAATCCTGTGAGGACGGTTGCTCAGAGAGCTCTATGAAAATAAGGTGTATCACTGAGACCCATGCAGAGCAGGCCAACTGATGAGTTTCAAAGCCGTGCTCCAACCCACTGGAAGGATGTGAAGAAACACACCTAAGACAGCCTCTCTAATTATACATGCCAAGTGTAAAAGCACGCTCACTCTAGGTGCAAACAAATTGGCTAAAACAAAACAAAACAAAACAAACTCAATCATTTCTGATCATCGGACCTTGCACTTACTGGGCAGACTACATTTTCTTGGATGGAAAGGCAGTAGCCAGCAAGGTTTCCTCCCGAGGCTGACAGCCGTTTCTATAAAGCCATGTGTTTTTTCAGAGCAGCCTATGGTGACATAGCAACCCAGACATATGGTGTCATTATTCAGCCGACACAAATTTGACACTTAAGTGAATTTATTATATTTTGCTTTGCTCCTGGTGCCTGAAAGGCTTTGCCACTGTCTCTTCATAGAGCTTGTCACAGATGTTGATGTATTTTCCTCCTCCATGGCCAGGTTTTACTGTGGAAACTGATACAACTTCATGATAGAATTTCTAGATGAATTATTCACGCATTGCATGCTTTCTGCACACAGGGCCTTGGAAGAAATCCATACTATTCAATAAATGGTCTTTCTAGTCCTCTTTAACAGATCATTCTCTTCTGGTTTAAACTGTTTCTATTATCGTCTTTGTAATCATAATGTTTTGGATAAAGTATTTCATAGATGATAGTTTGGTTAAAACATTCACAATATTTCACATTAATGTGCAAAAAAATTGCGCAGGCACTGAGATGAAACCCATCCATTCTAGCAACAATAAAACATAGGGGCCATGCAACTTTTACTCATTTTAAACACACACACACACACACACACACACACACCTGAAACTCTTTAGTCAACTCTATTTTCAATGATTTATAGAGCTATTCTTGAAATACCTCAATATTTGTTATTTTAGACAGAATAGGCCTCTTCTAATGCTAATACCATCTGTAGAGATGAGTTTTTAATTGAAAAGAATTTTCAACTTGATGGAAAAGAGTCAGATGAACTCATCACTGGCCTCTGAGAAAAGATTAATGAAACAAAAACATATCAAGCTTCTTTAATACCTGGAGAAGCCATAAGGATACCTCGAGTGACATTATGGGCCATGGTATATGGGAGTGAATAACCTTAATATGACACGGTAAGCCTGTGGAAGAATTAAGAGCTATAATTGCAGTTTTTAAAGTACAGTGACCTGTTGACCTTTAAGATTTAAGACTTTGCCTCAGGGTCATTTCTTGACCTAGTTTTTGTTTTGTTTTATTTTGTTTCATTTTTTTTTAATTCCCAACTAAAAATAATTTTTCAATAACAATTTTTCCAATTTTATTCTGTAAAATTCCAAGTGGTTGCAAAGTTAAATTCTTCCTTATCTTTGTTTTATTTTTAATTTAGTTAAATGCTTGGGAAATACAGATCATAAGAAATCTCTCCTTTCAGAATTTGTTTTCCATTCCAAGAGCAATGACATCCTGAATTTTTCCTAGAACAGATGGCAAAAGAATTGCACAAAAGCACAAAGGAAGATGAAATTCTAGCTAATGATTATTATTATTTGAGCAAATTTAAGCTAAGTGCAGTAGATTTCATTTACTAAGCTTTGAGGTCCATCCATGCAGAACTTCCCCCATTTGTTGTCTATGGCACAACGTTTTCCCAGTCTCTCAAAACCTCAACACTGGAGTCATCTTCGGCTACAACAATGCACATCCCCATGTCCCACCCCCATCCAAGTTCTAACAGCTCTTTCTTTCTTTGAAATATGTCCTCTGTTCAGATCTTAGTTTTTCTCTACCCTGCTCCAAGCCCCCATGGTCTTTATCCAGATATCCATGAAATCAGTCCCATCTCCTCTTCCAGCCTCCAGAAATTTCCCTAACTCTAGTCTATCCTGTATATCATTACCAGGATGAACTTCCTCATACATTATTTTATTATATCATCCCCTGCTTAAAAACCCATAATAGTTTATATTGCCTACTGAATATCTTTTTATTTAATATATGTACTAATGTGCCAGACTTTTCTTTAAGCACTTAAAAATATCAACCCTCTTAATCCTCATAACAACCCTACAAGGTAGAAACTATCACTTAGCCCTTTTTTATAGATGAGGACACTAAGGCAGAGAGAGGACTAATAGTTTTCCCAAGGTCACACAGCCAGGGAGGAACAGTCATGATTCGAACCCAGTCCATGCATTTAACCAATATACTATGCTGCCCCATCTAGAATAACTAGCACACACGTAATGTTCTGTATCTTTTACACAGCTTGCACTTCTCATTTGACCCAACCCTGCAGTCAGATGCTGTTTATTCTTAAATCCATCTAATTTGATCTCTTTCTAGTAAAAGGACCTGCATTTAAGTGGACCACTCTCCTTCTGTGTACATATTTCCACCTCTTACAACTTTGCTGCTGAGAATTTTCTTGCCTGGGCTTCCTTGCCATTTTTCTCTCTTGGTCATGCATATATCCAATAATAGAAATTATAAATATCATTGTAATATATAAACTTCTTGCAAGATGTAGCTCAGTTCTCAAAGGAGTCCTTCTGACCCCACAGGAACCTCTTTTCTTCTTTGCCCTCTCTCAGCGTGTATGCGTACACACCCAACTTGGCTATAGTTTTTTCGAGAACCTCCTCAAACTCCCATTCTTCTCTGAAGCCCCCTCTCAGTTCTCACAGGCAGACTGAGTAGCTGTGTCCACAGCATTCTCATGACAACTCAGATGGTTGGCTCATCCCTCGATTATCACCCTTCCTGCCTACCTGCCCCACACATATACCATCAGATTGTGAGCTCCTCCAAGACATGTGTTACAAAACCTCTGCCTATATCACAACATAGTAGGGAATTGATGGGAATTTTTTAATACATGAACATTCAGTACCATTTTGTACACATACACACACACACACACACACATAAGCATGTATCAGTTTTATTTTGCAACAGTACTGTAAATCCAATGAAGACAGATCCTTCCTCCAACCTCCTTGCATTTCTCATCAAATCAAGTCAGGGCATTACCATCAATCCCTACTAAATGCTTGCTGTATGACTGGGTAAGTTATTAAAATTACCCCAGGAAATGAAGATCTTTGGCTTGAATTGCCAAGTGTTAAAAATGGCACCACTCAAAAATATATAGTCAACCACACATTAAAAAGTACTAAGAATAACTCAATATTTCTTGTACAGAACAGTTGCATTTTCTTCTGAGAATCCATATGTTAAAATCTCTCCCTGTATTTCCCATAAGAGCACTTAAATCCAGAACTCACAGTGTACCTGGCTTCAAACCAAGTACATTAGTTATTTTGGAATTGCAGAATTAATAGTCATTCTCCCACTTGCAGATCTGCCTCCAATAAAATTGTATTTCATTTGGATTAAGAGTTATAACTCATAAACTTAGCTACAGCAAGCTGCACCAACACAACTCTTTAGCACTTATCCTATTGCTAAGCTTCCAGAAAATACTAGCAATTATAATGATTAGCTATTATAAATGAAGAAGAAGGGTGCCTGGGTGGCTCAGTTGGTTGAGCGACTGCTTTCGGCTCAGGTCATGATCCTGGAGTCCCTGGATCGAGTCCTGCATCGGGCTCCCTGCTCGGCGGGGAGTCTGCTTCTCCCTCTGACCCTCCCCCTCTCATGCTCTCTCTCTCTCTCATTCTTGCTCTCTCAAATAAATAAATAAATCTTTAAAAAATAATAAATAAATAAATGAAGAAGAAAAATCTCTCCTCTCGATACATAGAATGTGGATATGGAAGCACATATTTGACTCATACTAAGAACCAAAATCATATGGTTATATTGTGTTTTATAGGCCAAAGGTCGGAACCACATACAGATCCAGGAAACCATTCTGGCAATTCAAAGGTAACACCCAGATACTTGAGAATACAGCCATGATAATGTAGTTATCAAATGTCTCATAACTGTTAAAAACAGAATCAAACAATAGATCCATTTGAGGTTACTTCTATAAATCAGTAAATATGCTGTATAGGAAATATTATCTAAATATTTTTGTTTAAAATATTCTATTATTAATATATATTATTAATAGATTTCTATTATCTCAGAAATGAAAAAGGAGAGAATCAATATTTCAAGGACTCAAGGAAGCTCAACCTTAAGCAATGTGTCATGACAATGAATGGAAAACCATAGATGCCGAGGATGCTGGACAGGAGGGAGAAGGAGAAGAAATACATCCTCAAGCAATCTTATCACTTAAGTTAGGTATAAAAATAAAAGCCAAACAGCAGCAGTTCCTTTACATAACAGCTCTAGATGAGATTCAAATAAATAATGTCACATTTATATATCACAGAACTGTTGACTTCTCATTTTTTTCAGTCACTCCCATGCACACAGAATGTGAGGGCCCCCCAATGCCATCTAGAATGGAAGAAGCCAATGGAGATAGGAATATATAATATCCCAGCAGTATGGTCATACTGAGGACTTGGGTTTAATTCCTATGGTTCCCTCTTTAAGAGTTGTCTCACATTGTATTTAAATCAGAGCTAATGGATTTTAGTGACTCCATATTAGTGCAGAGCTGGTTTGGCCATTTAAAAATAAATGTTTCCACGGGGAAATGAGTATATTTCTAGATATAAATGAATTGTCATTTATAAAAGTACTGTGAGGACCAGTCATTCACACTTAAGTTTACTGAGCACCCATTACGTAGCGAGTAGTAGGACTTGGGGAAAGCACTGTGGGTGCAGAGAAAATTGTGATTCTTGCCCTTAAGCTCTCAAGCCCATAGAGAAAACAGGCAAATCAAATCAATTTTAAAATGATGAGATAAATGCCTCAAATTCAGTATGTACAGAACACAAAGAGAATGCATCCAGCCCAAAGTGAGGAGGCTGGAAAGGATTCCTGGAAAAGCTGACATTTGGTCCAAACCTTGCAGGACAAGGGGATAACTTCATTTCCTGCATATGCTCACTTTTGAGGTCAAATAAATGGATGTAGGGGGGTGGTTTTAGAACATATGCCTTATCAGGAATTAAGAATCGGATTCGTTTTAAGTATTTATTTCAATACAAAAACAATTTCACGGTTGTCCACTCTGTTTGCCCTGTACCAAGGCACTATAAAGAGTACAAACAAAGAATAAGTGACAATGTTTACCTTCAGGGAGTCTATAATTTAATTAGACAATAAAATCACACATGTGACAGCTAAATAGCAAGATAGAGCAGTATTTGGTTATGTGCTAGGATCTCTAGCTTTTCCGAAGCCAAGTATGAATCACTTTGTATTCTTACCCAATCTTCTTTCCCATAATTTTTCCTGTTATTGATGTGTTTGCATAAGAGATAATATCCATGTATAATTCTTATAAAATTTTTCCATTTGTTTGTATATAGACAAATATAACAACAACAAGAACAAAGTAATTATCCTAATAGATGGACATAGCAAGAAACCAACTCGGGTTCACATTTCTCCGTTTGTGGTAAATCCCATGTCGTCTTGCTTCATAAAGAAACAGACCTCAATTAGAGGCCATGTTCTTTCTCAGGACTGAAAAGTCATCTTCATAACATTTATACAAAGCTAGATATGAGGATGAGTCAAGAGAATCAACCACAGCTTGAAGATTTGCCAAATCATAGAACTAGATGGATGGTTCAGTCATGTCGCTGTTCCTCCACTGAATCACAGTTGCAGTTTGTTTGACTCCGATGAACCTCAACTTTGCCATCTATCAGATGGGTAAAAGGGCACCTACTGAATCATTCCAAGCAGTTACAGATTAGAGGGAAGAGACAACACATATCCATTCTGAGAATGGGTTAAGTCCCTGATTTGAAAAGTAATTGTAGTAGAAATGAGGTGGCCACACAGAGCGGACATGTATGCACAGAAGGAACACAGCTGCCTGAAATACTATCCATATAGCAGCCTTGATAATCTCAGCCATCCCTGCACCACCACCCTTTCAAATTTGGACTCATATCAGCCCTCAGGAAGAAACTATACTAGCAGTCTATGTACTAGCATGGAAGGAAATGTTGATATTCCCTGACACTTACTGGCCATTCAATAAATAGTGATCATTATATTCTTTATTACCAAATAATAAGTTCTTGGTTTTTATTTCTGAAATATAAAATGATTATAATGCAAACATCCACTTCTCCAAAAGCCACAAGAGCTGAAAGTGTACATGTAGGGGTAGAAGTCACAAAACACTTTCTTCTTTAGTTTCATACTCTCTCCCTCAGTTCAGTTTTCCAGCTACGAGTCTGGAGTCCCTGCTGGCTATCTTCAGGGGATGCACACCCAACCCCTCCTCACTCCCACACGGCACCCTACCCGCTACTGCTTCTTCTACTACTGGCATAAGTGACAGCCTCAGACTGTGAGTGAGGCAATTAAGTCTCCAACCACTCCAACGTCTCAAGTTCTCCACACCCCAAGACACGTACTACATCAAAGTTGCATCCTGCCGAAGTTGTGGCATTCTCAAGAGCTCATGACGTCCCCTCCGACACCAGGGGTCTTCCTACCGAAGTGGAGAGAATACTTCCTCTGAGGGCCCTTGCCTCTGAGTCAACACATGATCGGCCCCCATGCCCGAGCTGTGCACTGCACACAACCTGCTCAGGTGCATACAGAGGCCTCACTTCCTCACACACTCTGCTACTGAATCACAAAATGGTGCCACATTACACTCACTAGTATCTCAGACATTTGAGTGAAAAATCTCTCTTGCTGGCTTCACTTTGAATCTTATACATGGGATCTGGCACAATCCCCAGGAAAAATAAGGACACGTGGAAGACAAAGATGAGCAACACACACACAAAACTACCCCCTCATTCATATAGGTCTTTGTTCCTCAACCTTTTCACTGCTTTAGGATGACTTTTCCTTAGGATGACTCATTTCTTCTCAGGAGGCTTCTTGGACTTTTTTCAAAGAGTCCCCAGACAAGCAAATGACAAGCCTATTAGATATGCTGGAATCTCAGAGAGTATATAGTTGGGGTTTTAGCTGAGGCCCTTGCTGTAGCCATAAGCTAAAGATTTATAACTTACAGTTTCTTGAAATATTACTTTCATATGAAACACAGTGTTTGGAAGTGCAAGAGTATCTATTTTCCTAAAACTCTATTTATTCCTTCTCCTCACATCTAGAAAGAATACACACACCAACTTATACACTTAAATTTAGCCACCTTCTGTTCTCTTTGCCCACACCTAAATTTCATCTCAGAAATTCCAATAGTCTATAAATGTGCTCAAGTTAAATATTTCTAGCCTACAGAATTTTTGCTTACATTTTCTTACGAACGAAGCTTTCTGTTGATCAGTTGATAAAAAATACTGGTTGTATTTGTGAGAATATAGCCCATGAAGAAAAGTTAATTAATACACGCCAGTGTATGTTAATTATTAACTTCGAGAATAATTCTTGACAATACACTAAATTATTCTTCAGATTACTATGTAACTTTCACAGTTCAGAAACCTGTTGGCAAGACATAAGGAATGAAGTCAGAATCTTGCAACAGTGAGTGAATTCCAATTTTTTTAAGTCTAATAAAAAATGTATTTCTAAGTTAAATTTAAAGTAGAAGTAATATTACAATATAATTTCCCTGCATACACAAATTTTAAAAAGAAGTACTCCTAAAAGTACTTAAGAATAATCTTTAACAACCTTAGCTGGTTTCTAGGAGTGGCTTCATTAATCATTACTTCACTCAGGCAATTTATTTTTCATGCTCTTCCAGCAAATTTCCAGTTGTCTTTAATCTTTCCCAGCATCTTCCATGATTGCTCCACCCAGTCCTTATCTCTGAGGCTGTTTTGTTACTCCTCCTGTCAGACACAAAGCAGCACACCAACTGAGTGATCTCAACAGCTGAAAGAACTACCTGACGAGAGCACATGTGAGACCAAAGTAGAAATAACCCTCAAGAACAATGAAGAAAGTCTCTTTTGAGGGGATTTCACACACTTTCTATGAGCTCAAATATACTTGGAACAGATAAAAATCTATGTATATGGCATGTGTGTGTGTGAAAGATTTCAAATGAATGACCCCTAGAGGCATAACGCACATTTCTGCTATGGCTTCAACAATATTTTCCAATTTGACTACTCCCAGTGAGTTTTGCCATGAATTTTAATTGAATCTTCTCAACTCACATTTTGCAGTTTTTCTTTTCACACATAGCTAAGAGCACTGGAATCAGATAGTTAAGTTTTTGCTCAATCTCCAGTCATTTTGAAAGTAATTACATCTTTCAGGTCTACTAGAGTCTATTTTACTGTCAAAAAATAATTTAAGTGAAAACCAACATTGTTTATAAATTTGGTTTTTTTTAATATATCAGTATATATTAAAGAAAAACAACATGACAATGATACTTTTGGCATCACATAATTAGATGCTTTATTGTGAGACAGTGATCCTGAAAAACAAGGAAAAATGATTATCTAAGAGGGGAGGAAGCTATGAAAAGAGCTTACATAATGGTTAAATGGAATTGTCAAGGGAAGTAAAGGGGCTTAAGTTTACTACAGTTACATACAAGTGACCTAAAGTCAACAGCAATTCTTTGTTACAACTCTAGGTGCTCATGTTTCAGAGATGAAATAACACACCCCTCCTTGATATCTGGTCACTGGAATATCAAAAATGCCCAGGATTTCTTGGGCCCTGTTTCAGGCACCTCTCTTCTCAATTCACAAGGATTTTTGCACATCTGACCAAAAGTTCTGTGAAGACCTTATAAACAGGTATGAAGTTTTATAATATTCTTTCAAATGTCTAATTCCAAAGTAGGACGTGTAATATCTCCTACTTTTAACCCAGAAGCGGAAATTTTCAAGCACAGCTACTCCAGATTGCCTTCCAAAGTATGGGGTACCTGGTATTAAGTCTTGGATTCTTCAATTTCCTCTGACCAGAATAGAAACAAAAGAAACCCTTTGTCTTCTTGTTCTGCATTATTTCCTATAGCCAGTGTCTGGTCTTCCATTCAACCACACAGTGTCAGGGCACCCAAAGAACCCTGAATTGTCCATGAATGAACCCAATTTGGCTGCTTTTCTCCCCAGTTCTAAACTCAATGCTCCACACCACTTAGTCATCCAGATCTCAAGAGTGCTAATGCACAGAGCCTCAACAATATACTTTCTGCTCTAACTGGCTACTCTGAAATAGCTGGAAAAGTTGGGGAGGTAGAGACACTTTATCAAAGTTGCTACCTACTCCAACAAATGGTGCAGTTGAGTGGAGCACTCTCGGAAGAAAGCAATGGCACAAATGCCAGGGCTTTGTACCCGGAGGCCCATTTGTCATATCTCACATCACAGAGGACCTTGGGTTTAGACTCTGACTTGATCCCCAAGTGAAGATATCCATACAGACATTGTACTGTATGTGTAAAATGTGCATTTGTTAAATGTACACATTTAAAACATACTAGAAGCTTCCTGTAACCCTATTTGGATGTTCAGGGTTGAAAAAGTAAAGGGAAGGCCTACTACATGCCAAGCACCATTGTACGCACTTGGTGGGTATTAAATCACTTCATCTTCACAGACATCCAGAGGCAAGGACTATTATTATCCCCATCTTACAGATGAGTAAACTAAAGCATAGACTCGTCCAAGGTCACACAGTTAGTAAGGGGTGGCCCCCAGTTTCTAATCTAAACTATCTAGATCTGGAGTCCATGCTCCAAACCACTATACTTCTTTCTACAGAAGTGGCTCTGAGAGGTCTTGACAACCACCTGTCTTCTGATGCTTTACCCTGGCCCCAAGGCAGGGTATTCTCATGGCTCAGGCATTTCCCCTTGTTGGATGTGGCTGTGAGCCATGTGATGTTAATGATGTGAGCCACATGATGTTAATGACCCTTGATTATTGCTGGCCCTATTTCCGGATTTTAGGGTAAGCTGTCTCAAAGCATCATCTGGACAAGCAGTGGCCAACACACACAGCAGCCACTCCTTGATTCTGTGGCTCCCTTGTCTCTTCCCAAGTTCCCCACTGCCCTTCTCACCCTATTCTATGACATCTGATGTAGGCACTTTTTCCCACTGGCTTATTTTCTCTCAGACCCAAAGAAGTTAGAGCCTAATTAGCATTAGTTCCATTGTTTTATCTTATTTAGGGAGATACATTATAGTAAATGCATGAGAATTTTAAAATGTGCTTGATAGATATTATTGACCGGTACTAAATTTTCTCTGATTTACCATATATTTTAGGCCAAAACACACTATCTAAACCTAACCAGATTCTGTCTTTTACTTCTTCTTTCCCAAGGTGTGAAAGTTATAACTTATTCTTTAGAAAATTACCTAAACATACGCTGACACTTGGTCTCCTTTTTCCTCTTTTCTCAAGGCAAAATAATTACAAACAGAACTTTAAGCAATCTTGTACGCATTGGGAACTTGGTCTTTCTTTTTGGTATCAGCTTATTCAGAGGTTATTCCCTTTGAGAAAAACTAGTGATTCTCTTGATACCAGCAACTCCAAACCTTTTCCTTTATCCAGACTATGACATTGTCATTGAATACAGTTTTGGACCACCATGTCTGCAGGTCATT
This sequence comes from Mirounga leonina, assembly GCF_011800145.1. NCBI lineage: Eukaryota > Metazoa > Chordata > Mammalia > Carnivora > Phocidae > Mirounga > Mirounga leonina. The sequence goes on along the minus strand of NW_023270415.1, from coordinate 21,871,237 downwards.
TTAAACTGTTTTTAACATATCCTGTGACTGATGAGGAGTCAAACTTCATATATCAAGCAGTATTAAAAATACAACTATTTCCAGTTGACACGTATCAAGAGATTTTTCTATGTTCATGCCCTTTGACCGAGTAATTCCACTTTGGGGACTCTATCCTAGGGAAATAACCTGAAATAACAGAAAAAAACTTTATGCACAAAGACAGTAACCCAACTACCTAAACATCCTCCAAATATGGGAATGGCTAATAAACTACCCACTTAAAGGAATATTTTATAGCCTTTGAAATGTAGTTATGAAAATTTTATGACATGGAATATTTTTCTCAGGTTAAATGGAAAAGTAAGACAAAAATTATACGTATGAGTTAATCACCCTTATGTAAAAATCAGGAACCCTACAGAGCAAAAAAATAAGGAAACAAAACACTAACTCCCAGAGAAAGTGATCTGGAGCCCAACCTTAAAGACTAGCAGGACTGCATCAAAAAGGCAAGAAATAAATGTGCTAGTCCCAGGCCCAGGGGCTGTGGAAGAGCCTTTAGTCCTTCACTCTCTTATATAAGGTGGAATTCAATAAACAGTTGTTAAATCAAAAAAGAATGAGAGCATATGTGTTCACTATTACCGAATACAATGCACTATATGAACCTGCTGATATCTAAGCATTGTGGCCAAGAAAAACAGCAGTTTCTTATGGTTCAATCAAATACAGCCAATGAGCCTCTACCACCACCTATTGCTTGAGATCAGGATGAAATAATCTATACCTCCCAACAATCTCTCCCTCCCTCTCTCTCTCACCTCACTCTCACTTTCCCTCCCTTCCAGCCCTTAGTAGTCAAATACTCAGCCTGAAGAAAATCCAACTGGATATTTGACACAATATTGCCAAAAAATAAAAATACCCATAGCCAACTTTTTCCCATGTTGCTGTCATCACATAAACATATTTTAGGGCTTCAACCAGAGAAGCTCATGATTCTTAGGCTTTGTTTGTATATCATTATTTGAGATCTAGCAATAATAGTCACTAGATAATAAGTTGCTTCCAACACTCGGCCACCTAAAGAGAAACCTACCAGATGACTTAAAAGCTATAGTGGCTTTTCTATTATAAACAACCTTCCTTTTCAATATCCTGAGATCATTTATTGTGGTCTTCCAATTTATTTGCTTTCATCTACATAATGTGGGAAATATTGAATGGAAGCTCACTATTTTGCAAATAAAACATTTTTATTTCTATCCCCCTTTCTCATCACAATCTCCTTCCCTACTCCCAGGCAATTAACAAACACACACCATGGGTCACCTGGACAGGGATGGGGGGGGATCGACATCAGGAAGCTTGGAACAGATTCAAAGCAATTGAGCAGTATTTTCGATATTATAGGCAGCTCTTTGGCAACAATCTACTGACAAACATTTTTTGGCAAATAATCTTTTTCTTTTTTCTTTTTCCTTTTTTAGTCCCTTTACCTCAAAGAATAAATTATAACTGTGTTTAATCACCTTCGTAAAATTCTCACTTCCACCTTGGCCCTCTGCACTATTAGAGTTGTTTAAAATTAGTATCCAGAAAGGGGGTCCTTGCCTCACTCTCTTTTTTTAAATAAGAAGCACGCTAGGAAAATAATTCATGAGAACTATGGGAGTAAAACAATGTAAGTTTCCCTCTGCTTTATGATAAGGTTCTATAACCAAAAAAGAATAATAAATAGAAAAAAATGATTAAAGAAATCAGTTGATTTTAACCCAGGGTGAGGTCTCAGCCCTAAGGTCACAGTATATTCCGTCCTGCTTGCTATAGAGTTGACAAAGGTAACTGGTAAGTTGTTCTGATCTGCTAGCATTTTGTTGAGGGAGCTCAGAAAAAGAAAAAAAAAAATCTTTAAAAATAATTCACTTCCAGGGGCACCTTGGTGGCTCAGTCAGTTAAAATCCAACTCTTGATTTTGGCTCAGGTCATGATCTCAGGGTCCTGGACTCAAGCCCTGAGGCAGGCTCCATGCTCAGCGGGGAATCTGCTTGTCTCCCTCTCTCTCTCTGCCCCTCCCCCTGAATGTGGTCATTCTTCTCTCTCTCTCTCTCGCTCCCAAATAAATAATCTTTAAAAAAACATAATTCACTTCCAGAAAAAGGAGTAAATGTATAAACCCTTCACATATAAATATATACTTGCTTTCAGTGCCTATGTAAGCAAGACAGTATCAAATCTTTTTTGTGAAAATAAACAAATCTAATTTTTATTGACTTTAATGTACATCTTTATGCTCCTGTTGTCCAAAGACAGATGTGAGCATTACTATGCTTTGTCCATATAAGGAGTCAAATTGAGCTTCACATCTATCCAGGAACTGACTTCATTCTGTTGTTATTCCAGTGACTTTGTTGGGATTTAGGACTCAAGACAAAATGAAAAAGTATACAAAGGACACTAAGATTATTGCAATCACCTGAAGATCTGTCACTGTAAAGTCATCTTATGTTCCAACACAAAATGTCTTACTTCATAATTCATTTTATAGCAAGAGGACTCACTAAATCTTGCCCAGTATTTTCATAGAGACCTTATTCAAACCTAGTGAGAGGCATTTTCTCCATTAGCAGTTAGGTATCTACATTTTATCATTAATGTGATGATATCAAATTTATGACTTATAAAATCACAGGAAAGATGTTGAGAAATACGCTGGAATAGAAAACATGATTCCCAAGAGCTAGTCCCTTTGTTTTACCACAGTGAATCTCTAGTCCTCCAAATACATAAAATGAAAGCATCTTGTTACATGATTACTAAGTTTGCTTCTGCTTCATCCTGTAGGCATTTGACCTATTTGGACAGTAAAATGAAAATTATAACAAAACTAATGAATTCTAAGTTGACTTCCAGTAATATCTTTGTAACTACATTTTCATTCAGGGGTATTATTGATGCATAGCAATCTACCAGTTCCGAAAGATATGATATAATGTCAGAGGTTAAGAACAGAATCAGAGGATGCCTGGGTGGCTCAGCCAGTTAAGTCACCAACTCCTGATTTCAGCTCATATCATGATCTCAAGGTCATGAGATCGAGCCCCCAGTCAGGCTCCACAGTGGGCATGGAGCCTGCTTAAGATTCTCTCTCCCTCTCCCCTTGTCCCTCCCTGCCACGGTCCCTTAAAAAAAAAAAAAATAAGAATAGAATAGAAAAAGTCACCTTCTGGAACTGACACTAAAAAAAAGACAAAATAGACACAATTCATCATCTATCTAGTATCTCATGTTATCAGGTAGTTTTCGAATGTGGTGTTTCCTGGGTTGTCAGTAACACAACTAATGTAAAGAGAGATGTAATCTCACCTGACAGTTTGACAAAATTGCAGATCACCATAAGGTTGAACTATCTGGTAGCTAGAAAAAATTCAGAATTATTATGTTTACACTACTCTCCAAGGAAGAGGATGCCCCATTTATGAAAGCCAGTGACAGATATATAGAAAGATAAATTTGGATTCCACTAACATTCATTGAACACCAGTGTGCCATCCATTATGACTGGATCTTTCATATGTTAACTCATTTAGTCCTCACAGAACTCTATGAGATAATATTATCCCAATATTACAGATGAGGTACATAGAAGTCCAGGGACTGTCCCAGATCACCTACCTAGAGTCTGACCCCTCTGACCTCAAAACCCAGTGTTTTTTAATCTATTATGTTTACTCTTCAGTGAACAGAAAAAAGCAAGATTTTTCCAACTATGTTAGATATGAAAAAAAGTGATCAATTTCCCTTTGTTATAAGTTCATGCTTATAAACAACTTAACATGTTCCTCAGTGTTGGGAGCAATTGCAAATGGTAATCCCCAGGTACATATCTGTATTTTTCAACTATCTGTCTCTATGGTTTTATATTGTTTTGTCCATATAGGTTACATGATTTGAAAGGTTTTTGATGACCAAACAAGTTACATTAAGTAATGTGTGCTCTGCTTTGAAATCTGGGTTTTACCAAAAGATCAAAAAACGGCAAGTTCTCACAGTAATATTATGAAATCATATAAATTACTAATGTAGCTGTGATGCTAATAAGCAATTTATTTAAATGAGGAGTTAGACACTCAAGCTACTGGGCCCTTAATTTTGGCTACCATACTGTATCTTCTCGAAGTTGGTCAGATAATGGATGGGGTACGTTCAAATCAGAAAGTGATCTGTGGCTCTGCTAATAGTATATGCTATGGCAACTATGCCTCCAAATCCCTAGGACTTCGATATCAGAATGCTTCAGCAACACAGAGTCACTTACAGGCTTGACCAAAAGAAATGAAACTCATTATGCTTGTTAGCACCTGGCCTTAATTCTAGAACACATAAGATACGTTAGATTTGCAGAAATACTTGACACGGCGTATGGGCCCTTTTTAACTACTTTTTGGATATCTAGACATCAAGTATAAAACCATAAGGCTAGCTGTTTTAAAGTTAAGACATTGGTATTCTGTTCAAAAGTCACTATTCTGGTTTATAAGCCAGTCATGTGTATTTCATTAGCACCTGTTAGTTGTTTTTTTTTTTAATTTTATTTATTTATTTGACAGAGAGAGATACAGCAAGAGAGGGAACACAAGCAGGGGGAGTGGGAGAGGGAGAAGCAGGCTTCCTGCTGAACAGGGAGCCCGATGCGGGGCTCGATCCCAGGACGCTGGAATCATGATCTGAGCTGAAGGCAGATGTTTAACGACGGAGCCACCCAGGCGCCCCAGGACCTGTTAGTTCTTTAAGGTGCATATTGATGGTTTAACTTTGGCAGGCTCTCTCTAGACAATTCTTTGAGGGTAATAATAGCAGTTGAATATTTTAATATCTCCATATAGAAACCATTTGCAAGATTCTATGACTCAGCAATTCCATTTCCAGGTATTTATTCTGAAAAGTAGAATCACTGAGAATAGTGGAAAACTATCCAGTTGCCCAACAACAAGGAACTGTTTAAAATACAGTATATCATTCAACAAATAGTTGAGGGCTATTATGTGCTAGATGAAGAAGACTGAGTAGTGAACAAAACATATGGTCATTACATTTATGAAGTTGGAAAGATGTATGTCCCAGCCACTATTGCTACATAACAAACTACTCCAATATTTTGTAGCTTAAAATAGCAACTTGTACAGACTCAACCTTCAAAGTAGCCCTAGGAGGTAATATTATCGTTGCTTTCTTACAAATAAAGAATCACCACACGAAGAAATTATATAACTTGCCCAACTTTGCCCTTGTCGTGGGGGAGTCTGGATTTGAACCCAGACAGTCTGGTTCCCTCATTCATAATGGTTACTAACAGCCACAATAATCTTAAGAAATAATATTATAGGTTATTTTTTCTTGCTGTTTCTCTTTGCTTACTGATATTTCTAAATAGCAATTATGCTTACAGATTCAGTGGCTGAGAAATTTGGACAGGGCAGGAAGAAATGCTGTATCTCTTCTCCACAATGTCTGGGACCCCAGCTGGGAAGACTTGAAAGCTAGAGATGACTCCACAACAGAAGGTTGAAACTACCTAGAGCCTCTTTCATTCCCATGCCGGGGCTGGGATGAATCGAAGACTAGGATGGTCAGCCAGAGTGCCTCCATGTAACTTCTCCAAGTGATTTGGTTCCCCCCACTCACCCACCCCCAGCATGGCGGCCTCAGAGTAATCAGAGCCCTCACATGTCATCCCAGGACTCCAAGCATGAATATTCCAGCAAGTGGCCTCACTTCTTATGACCATGCCTTGAAGTCCCACTATAATCTATGAGCCAAAGCAGGTGGCTAACCCATATTCAAGGAAAGGGGAATTAGACTCTCCTCTTGATGTGAGGAGTAGCAAGATCACACTGTGGAAGAATGTGTGAGATGGGAAGTATTGTTATCTTTGGAAAATACAATGTACTACAATGTAGGAGTATGCTACTATTATTAGTTCTGAAATTATTTTTAATGGTGGCTAAGGTTTGCTGAGTACTTACTATGAGTTCCAGGAACTATTCTAAGACTTTTACCTGTACAGACTCAATCTTCAAAGTAGCCCTAGGAGGTAATATTATCATTGCTTTCTTACAAATAAAGAATCACCACACAAAGAAATTATATAACTTGCCCAAGTTTGCCCTTGTCATGGGGGAGTCTGGATTTGAACCCAGACAGTCTGGTTCCCTCATTCATAATGGTTATTAACAGCCACAATAATCCTAAGAAATAATATTATAGGTTATTTTTTCTTGCTGTTTCTCATTGCTTACTGATATTTCTAAAATGGCAGGGGCGGTGGGGGAATAAAGGAGAGTTTCCTTGAGGCTTTTCTTGTACTCTCATGGGTTTCTATATGCAGTGTTTTCCAAAGTGGCCAGATCAGAAGCACTGTCTGACCCACTTGTTAAAAAGACAGATTTGGATCCCCACCCCAGACCCGCTGACTTAGAATCTCCAGGGAAGGGGCCTAGGTCATTGCATTTTTAGTAAACACTTATAAAAGCCAAGTTAGGAATCACTACTCTATGGTATATTAATAGTTTGAGTTCTCTCAAATCTGTTTGGCTTTTCTTCTTCCTTCTCTTTGCTGCAGCTGTCAGGAATTACTCAAAAGAAACCACTCAACCATATAACTAGTGATTTTATATAATAAGGAAGTACTTGCCTCTTAAAGGCTGGTAAACATTGATAGCGAAAGGATTCCTGGCAGCCCTACAACATAATTTACCATCTTAGAGTTGTAGTAACTTTGGCAGTGTTTTCAGATAAGGCAGGACACATGTGGGATGGGAGGCATTGTCATCTTTGGAAAAAACAACCTAGCAGTGAGAACAAGCTGCAAGAGGCAAACATTAGTGAACTGTACAGGTCAAAGGAACCAAATACTTACTACGTATTTACTATTTAAAAAATAACTTTAAACAGGACCTCATAACCAGAGTTGGGATGAAAAAAATCAATTAGAAATGTGAATCGTTGTGTGATTTCTCTTTCCAAACATATACATAAAATCTGTAACATTTTTATTCAGATTGGAAAGAATTGTGAAAGCAATTCAACTGCCACTCATGGATATCATTTATCTTAAAATTGTCTTATTTGGAACAAGCATTTGTCTATCCATCACTAAATATATTCAATTCAATATAATCTAAATAATATACAGGACAATTTTCTCTATGCCAAGTACTGGGCATCGCCTCATTCAGTTCTTATGACACTCATCTGAGCTCTCTTCATCATCTTACAGATGAGGGCACTGAGGCTTAGAACACTACAGTCATTTGCCCAGAGTTTCACAGCCAAGGCATTTCAGAGCTCGAATGTGAACCAAGTACAGTATTAAAAAAACTAAATGAGGGCGCCTGGGTGGCTCAGATGGCTAAGCGTCTGCCTTCGGCTCAGGTCATGATCCCAGGGTCCTGGGATCGAGTCCCACATTGGGCTCCCGGCTCAGCGGGGAGCCTGCTTCTCCCTCTGACCCTCTCCCCTCTCATGCTGTTTCTCTCTCGCTCGCTCTCTAAAAAATAAATAAAATCTTTAAAAAAAAAAACTAAACTAAATGATATTACAGTGATCTTCATACTAGTAAAGGCCATGTACTCATTACATTCTGCATATTCATATACATAATATTTAATAGCCATGGAATTTGAGGTCAAAATCTATCTTATTTAAGTAGGTAGATATTTTATATATGCACAAGGGACTTAGAGCCATTAAAAGAAATTACTAAAAATTGCACAACATCATCAAAAAGACAAGAGATAAATGCTAGTGAGAATGTAGAGGAAAGGGAACCCTTGTGCACAGTTGGTGGGGTTGTAAGTTGGTGCAGCCACTATGGAAAACAGTATGGAATTTCCTCAAAAATTGGAAATAGAAATACCATATGTTCCAGCAATTCCACTTCTGGGAATATATCCAAAGGAAATGAAAACATTAACTCAAAAAGATTATCTGTACCACCATGTTCATAGCAGCCTTATTTATAATAGCCAAGACATGGAAACAACCTGTGTCCATCGATGGATGAATGGATAAAGAAGTTGTGATATATATATCATATACATATGATATATATATATATACACACAATGGAGTATTATTCAGCCATAAAAAAACACAAGGAAACCCTACCATTTATGACAACATGGATGAACTCTGAAGGTATTATGCTAAGTGAAATAAGTAAAACCAAGAAAGACAAATACTGCATGATCTCACTTATTTTTTTAAAGATTTATTTATTTATTATTTATTTATTTATTTCAGAGACAGAAAGAGCATGAGCAGGTAGGGGGGCAGAGGGAGAGGGGAAGCAGAATCCCTGCTGATCAGAGAGCTCAGCACAGGGCTCCATCCCATGATCCTGAGTCATGACCTGAGCTGAAGTTGGATGCTTAACCGACCGAGTCACCCAGGCACCCCCTGTATGATCTCACTTATTTGTGAAATCTTAAAAAAAAAAAAAAAAATCATAGAAAAAGAAATCAGATTTCTGATTACCAGAGCCACAAGGTGGGGGGAGAGGGAATTGGAGGAAGGTGGTCAAAAAAACACAAACTTCCAGATACAAGATAAATAAGCCCTAGAGGTGTAATGTACATGATGACTATAGGCAATACTGCTGTACCATATATAGGCAAGTTGTTAAGAGAGTAAATCCTAAAAGTTATCATCACAAGGAAAAATTTCTTTCCTTTTTCCTCTTTTCTTTTTATTGTATTTATATAAGAAGATCGTTAGCTAAACCTACTGTGGTAATTTCACAATATATGTAAACCAAACCATGTTCTATGCTTTAAACTGATACAGTGATGTATGTCAATTATTTCTCAATAAAAATGGTGAAAAAATTACATGAAAGATCATTTGCCTAGAGACATGGAGTATATAATAAGTATTTATCTGTAAGGCACCCAGCAAATTTTATACAAGTAATTTAATTCAGTGAATATTTATTGTACAACTAATATATAGAGTATTTGGCCCCCATTTTTTAGAATTTATGATTTAGTTTGGAAAGGCAAGATACAAATAACAGGAAGAGAAAGGAAAGAATTTATTCCTCTTTATTTGGCTAACATGATCAAAGAGAAGAAATTGCTATTTTATCAAGAAAGTAGGCAGAGCCTTAATAGCAGGCTATGATTATACCATTTTTCATTAAATTAGGGAACTTAGGACTTCATCCAAAGAGGGTCAAGATTTCACCTATAAGGTCATTCTAAAGCATAAACTTCAAAAACAATGTTATAACAAGGCTTCAATGTATTTAGAATCCAAACTCTTTAAAAAGTTACTTGGGAATCATTAAAATATTTGCTTCAGTTCTCTTTCCTCTACATCTCCACCTATTTACACAAGGGTCAGATGCCTAAATTGCCTCTTTGCCTTCACTGTGCATTCCCATGCTATACTTAAACTACATTTTCAAGTAGACTGGTAATTCTATCATTGAAGTCCCAGTTTTGGAAAAATGAACCACCAGCTTAGTCTAAAGCCTGAGCAGCCAAATGCTGCAGGTTAAAGATTTCCAAAGCTTCATCTGTTCAGACTTCCTGGAACCACACCATAAGGCTCCTATGGTGAAAGTACCAAAATGGACGTTGAACATGAAGACCACTTTCACTACATTTTCAAGCAAATTCTCTTGGGTGCTGGTTTCCTCAACTTTGAATTGAGGGTATTATCCACCCTGCTCAGCAGTCAGGGTAGCTGTGAGGATCGTGAAACACAATGGATATGAGATAATACACACTGTGACCTGGAGAGCACTCTACGGAGGTAAGAGATTATTGCTGTATTCTGGAAACAAAATCCTCTCCTTCCCCAGAAAAGTCTAGGAAATCCAAGCTGGTTTACCCATTTTTCTTCATCAGTCTATCAAGAATGCATCACTACTCAAGATGACACGCATGCAGCCTGTCCTGCCAACATTTTTAAGTCTGCAGAACAAATATAAATGGATACATGGAGGGATTCCTGGCCTCCATCCTATATAAATACAAATGCAATTCTATTCATGATGATTTATATATAACCAAAACATCCCACACATTTCCTTATAAGAAGGGTTAATTGTAGACTATTAAAGATACACAAATGATCAAGTCGTCTGCATCAGTCTACTACTATGGGGTTGAAGAGAGCTCCACAAAGTCACATTTGGCAATGTTGATTTAACACCTCATAAAAAATCCAGCTCTTTAGAAGAGCACTCTGGTCCTCAGGCTCGGGACAGAGTGAGAAGAGTTTAAAAGAGGTCATTTAGCCAACTTTTTTAAAATCTAAAAGCTTGTCTAGAGCATGATACAACAGACTTTTAAATGTTCAAAGAGAACTATGAGTACTTTGTCAGCGCACCAAGATGACTAGTGACTTTTTTCAGCAAAATACATTTTAGTTCCAAATCTTTCATGTATTTTACAGAATAGGGTCATGTTTTCAATTGCTGGGTTTCTTTAACTAAAACTTTTAAAATATGCCTACCCTGAAAGTAGAACAATAATTTTAGAATGTCTTTGCTCTATTGACAATCTTATGCTTTCAAAATAGTTTTTTATTATTAATTAAGACAACTCAAATATCTATGTCTGGAGAGACTCTAGAACATGGTATTACATTAAAAATTATGCCCTCCACTTTAGATTACACACTTTGACAAGCCAGAAAACTGAGAGTTTCATTATATTAATAAGTACATAAAACTCACATTGAGTGCAATTGGTAATCTGCAAATTTCTTCAAAATTAATTTCCTTGAGTACACTTCCAAAGTTCACGTGAACCAGAAAGTAGCTGAAATGTTTGTTCCATTAAATCTTCTATCTGGCTCATTAGGAATAAGACCAATAGTACATATGTCAAGGCAACTGAATACTTTACATTAGAAACCTGATTTTCTTTAAAGAAGTGTTTTTGTATTTCCCTATCATTGGAACCAAAGAGCAAATTTTATCCTAGCCCCTGGAACGATAAGAACCTGTTCCTCCTGCCACCAAATAGTTCATCTGGTGATCTGGAGACCAGTGGGAAAGCAACAGATCTGGTGGGGAGAATCATGTAAGGAGGTACCCTACAGGATTATGGATTAATGGAAATCTTGAAAGTCACGGTTGCCTGGAGACAAGGTTGATGCTTTAATACTGTCTTAAATCGGGCGCCTGGGTGGCTCAGTTGGTTAAGCGACTGCCTTCGGCTCAGGTCATGATCCTGGAGTCCCGGGATCGAGTCCCGCATCGGGCTCCCTGCTCCGCAGGGAGCCTGCTTCTCCCCCTGACCCTCCCCCCTTTCATGTGCTCTCTGTCTCTCTCATTCTCTCTGGCTCAGATAAATAAATAAAATCTTTTAAAAAAGAAAAAATACTGTCTTAAATCTAATTCTTCCCTCTCTTTCTCTCCCAGCTCTTGAATATATCATTAGTCTCTGCAAACAGAAAGAGCTCTACTCACAGTTCTATCAATCCTTAGTTGCATAGGGTTAGTTATATTAACATCCCTGATTCTTAGATACTTTGTCTTTAAATAGAGAGATCTAGTTCTTCACACCTCTAACATCCATAGCTATTTCAGGGTGCTCCAAATCCAAGAACTATCTACGCAAGATCTTCTAAATGGCGCTTGGTTTGAGACCATCCCCCCCCCCCGAATATATTCATGTCATAGAGAGTAAAGTACTAAATATTCAAGAATATCTACTGGAATAAGAAAATCAGAGGATCAAATAAGAATAAAGAATGTTGATAATAGAGCCCTAAAGATGACCTCCCCCTTGATTACATTAAGAACCATAATACACACGCTCAATTCTACTGATCCCGATAACTAAAAAAAAAAGTTATAGATTTCTTAGGTTAAACCATATAAAATTGCCATTATTTAACTTCTTGATGTATAATATTAATAATTTTAATAATGTAAAACCCCAAACACAAGAATATTCCGATTAAATATGAAATTTTGAGCTAATAAACTATACTTGTACTACTAAGTAAATTAAGTTTCTAAACATTTTTAAATGAAAAATAGTATTAAAAAGACATTTTCAATGTTGTTATACATTTCTTTCATTTCTGGTTCTAGTAAGAGCAAGAGTGACAATTTTGAATGGTTCTTTTTCAATAGAATTTCCTGTATTTTACTGTCAGTGACACGAAATCACAGGGCAACTCTTAAATTTCACATAGGTCACATACCACAGAACAGACAGGCTTTCATAACACTCAAACTTTCACTACCAGAAGGGAGAGGCAGATCCCACTTAGAACAATAAATATCATAGAGAGAAAAAGAAAAACCCTCTCAGCTAGTGTGGTAAGACAGGTTAAGGAAGCATTGCTTATGTAATTGTGTTTATTTGGTGCTTGGGGAGAGGTCGTTTGCTGTGTACAGACAAACCCCGCCAACATGCTTGGCCAATTCCATTCCCTGTCCCAGTAGCACATTGTTCTCCCACTTCGGCATTCCCAGACCACATTGTACGTCTTTCCTTCCATGATAACACCTGTCACACTAGTGACTTGTTTCCTTCTGTCCCCTCTCTCACGTTGGAGGGCAGCCTTATCTACTTTGCATCCTTTGCCCAATGCCTGACACCTAGTAGGTGCTCAGTAATTTTGGATGACAAGTCTCAATTATTAGCATAGAAGTAGACTTAGAAAACACTGATTTCAAAAAGCATTTAGAAACATAATCAAGAAGATTTGGCAAACCCTTAGAAGCAGGGAATAAGGGACAGGGAAAAGCCAAAGATAACTCAGATTTCCAGTTTGGTAAGGCATAAATTAGAATAGTTTGGAGACAGGGACACAGTTTAGACAAATGAAGTCTGAAATATTGGTAGGCCAACCAGAAGAAAAATAACTAGCAAGGAGATGGAAAAATAGGTCTGGTGCTTGGAAGAGAAGTCAAGACTACACAGATTAGATTTTTGGCATCAGCCATATAGAAGGACTGTTGAGGGCATGGATGAAAATGAGATCACTCAGGGTGAGAACAGAGGGTGAGAAGAGGAGAGGCCTAAGGACAAGAATTTGAGGCAGTGCGTGTGTTTGAGCCAGGCTGAGTCAGCACCCAAACAGGAGAGTTAGGAGAAACTCGGAAGGCATGGAATGACATAGCATAACGAATAGGAAGGCAGGCTTGGCAAGCGAGATCAAACATGGTGAAGAAGGCAGGAGACATAAAAGGACCAAGTGAAGATAGAGGTAACTTACAAGAGAGGACTGCTAATGTTTGAAGGTCTTACTGCAATAGAATAGAGCAAGAAGGCACACTGCAGTACATTAAGGAATGAGAATGATTTTCAGAAGTCCAGCTTAAAAGTAAGGCCATTCCGATGTGAGCAGTCTGCTGGAAAGCTAGGGCCAACAGGAGGCTTTCTTCCATGAGGGAGACTTGCATTTGGTTGTGAGGCTGATGAGAAGAAGACAACGGAGGAAGTCCAAGTCTTTCATTTTTATTTTGAATGTCTAGTTCGATTTTCCGCAGTAACTTACATGGTGCTTCACTGAATGGATATTAAAGACAGCTGTTAATTCAGAAGACTTTCTAAAAAACACTCAAGAACATTTGCAAAGGAACCTTCAAGTGCATGTTTTCTTAGTTTTAAGGTGTTAGCAGTGTCAAAAGGATGAAAATTTCCTAATTTTAGCTAATTGATGAAGTTGTTGGTCCAGCAATAGAGTCAAAATAATCAAACAATTCTGTAGGTACCATTCACGAGTGAAATGGGAGTTAGCCCTTTGAGAACTCTTGTCTATTTTAGAGCTGCCTGGCAAGCTAGTGCATTTCCTCTCTAGACAGTGCCTGCATTGAGTGTAGTGGTTAATACAGGAACTCTGGAATCAGCCTGCCTGCGTGACCTTGGGGAAAATTGATTAAGGTCTTTTTGCCTCAATTTCCTTACGAATAAAATAGGGCTACTGAAAGTACCTACTTCATAGGACTCTTATGAAGATTAAATAAGTTAATACATAGCAAAAAGCTTAGAACACTAGCGGATAGGTAGGAAATGCTCAAAAAAATAGCTATTGTTTTCCAGACATTTCATTACACACACAGAAATTTGATTTTTATGATAATAATCTTGGGTTCCACTCCCTCCCATTTGTCAAGGCCACGTTAACTAAAATGATGTTTGTTGACAGAGGTGATACTACTGAATTAATTCATCACAGTTCATGAACCTTAAATTATTTTTCCAGGAGCAATAAAAAATTTTCCCTGAGCCCCATCCTCTCTCGAGTGGTCTTCCTTTTGAACATGGCTATTGTTGGGAAATCAAGAAGCTAGGCAGTGTTAGCCTTCAAAACAACCTGGGCCATATGGGAATTGAACCTTGGCCTCATTAGTACCATGTTTCCAAGCAGCTCAGCTAACTAAGCCAGGCATGCAGCACCTTGCAGATTTTGAACTCTCTGAAAAATGTCAACTTGTCAAATCACAGTGAAAGGGTGTTAAGAACTACTGAACATAACCATTATTTCCATTAGTCCAGGAATTAGACCAGGGCAGGTACTGTGAAACCTACTCCCGACTTAAAACGTTATCTTAGGTTTACACTGGCACATGGTTGGTATTCAATAAATGCCCTCTGGGTTGACTGATCGCTGAAGCTAAATTCCTAAGCATGTATAATAAAAATAGTAACCTGCCTAAAGATCAAAATAACAGTAAGTAGAAGATATGTTAGTATTTTATATGACTTTGCCTGGCCAGTTAAGAACCAGGTGCTCAAAGCTTTAACTATTACTCTATATACGGTTCAGGACAGATTTTTATATATGCTTCCCTGAAGGTAAAGCACTTAGCCTTCTGAGTCAACTTTATAGCCCCTTTCTGCTTTCACCTTAATGGATCACATCCGTCCACAGATTTGTAACGTCAGTGAGCTCTAACAATGACTAGTGAGAATTCCACTCCTATAAGAAGGTTAAGACATTTTAAACTTCATTTCAGAGTGTGGCTTAATTTAAAAGTTAATCAACCTCAACCTTAGAGATTTAATGAAAACATAAAAAAAAGCTCTGAGACCAGCTTGTGTTCTTCTAAAGACTCTAAGGGAAAGTGAAGAGGTTGATCTCTTTACTGGATCCAGCACCAAGAGGAAGCTCCTCAGCCGATCTGCAGGTGTGAGCCACACCAGGGAGGAAAAGTTTTGCAGGCAGCCTCCTGTATGGCTTGTGAAGGAATAAAGACCAAAATCCTGAATGTTTTGGTCTTCCTAACACCTCTAGATCAGTCCTTTCAGTAAATGCCAGATTTCCTTAGTATTCCCCGTTCAGGCTCTTTTTCCTGCCTTGACTCCTGAACAAAGACGATGGTGAATTATTTCCAAGTATTTCACTAAAATTCTGCAGACCTCAGGTCTCTTAACCAATCAGATTCTTCCTTGTTTGTGCCATGCATTAAATTCTTTATTGACAGCACCTGGAGGTGTAGACGAGTAATTAAAAAAAGAAGAAAGAAAAAATGCATTTCTCACTTGGATCTCATGTAGAAAAAAATCATATATATGTGTATGTACACATATATATATTCTCATTTTTACATATATATTCTCATTCTCATTATATATATGTATATGTATATATATATATATCTCAGATCATATGTATCTTTTTCTCATTTTTGGAAAGTAGGTGCAGAAAGAAAGCATTGGGTAGCTTTACCAAAATAATTTAGGTATACAACAAATTCGAGATCAACCAGCTACTACTGAGCAGTGAGACAGCCGGTGTGCTGGGTCCCTCCACTCTAGCGGTAGCAGCACTAAGTGGAATGTGGCTGTCAATCACAGATCTGAATGACATTCCACTTTTTCTCTGCCTTTTTGTTCCTGAACTATTTGGCAGGGCCATTTAATTTTATCTTGGGTTTATGTGGGTATGTTTTGTTTGGAAAACATGATCTGAAACTTAGAAAGATATTTTTCCAAGAAAGTTTTTTAGGACTGACATCTCCTACCTAAATTTCATTCATAAAATGGCTAATTTGTGTCTTTTGCAGGTTTTTTTTTTTAACTCAGAAAATCATCTCTTGCCTCCTGTTATTATTGCCTAACAAACACTTTCTCATCCTTGTTCATTTTGGCTGACTTTTATACCTTTTCAGCTCTGCTCAAACACTGATTACCTACTCTGTGCCAAGCCTTGTGCCAAGCCTTGTGTCAAGGCTGGGAAATCAGATATTTCCTGCCATGATCTCTGCCTCCATAAAACTCATTTCCTACTACTCAGACAATGCAGTGTCCCTATTATTTATAACCTGAGTTACTCCACTTACTTTCTTTACACTTCTGGAGGCTCGATAGATTCTCCATTAGGTATCCGTTTTGGATTTTGTTCCTCCCTGCCAAAAATTCTTTGACCCTCATACAATTTTAGGACAGGTATCTAATGTCCATAATACATCACATCTTCCTCTTGGAGAGCCATTTCTCCCCCAAAATGGGCATCATTTGGGCATCAGCTTCTTTTTCCAATCCTTTACATTTCTTGGGAATTTTATAAAGGCCATCTTTATCCCAATATTCTAGAACACTTCAGCTTTCATTTTTGAGTACTCATGCTCTGTCTGGTTTTTTTTCTTTATAAAAACCTTTGCTCTTCTCCCCCAGTTCCCATGCTGTCTGTAATTCTTTCTGTTCCTAATTGTCCTTCATTTCTAGATACAAGATACTGACACAAGAAAACTTAAACTTTGATACAGGTACTTTCCATTCCCAACACAAAATATGAGGATCAGAGGGGGAACAAAAAACTATTACAATTCCAATTACTTTGAAAGCAAAGTAAGTTTTTATGAACACTACCAACTTGAGGTTTCTCAAAACTGCGTATTTATTTATTTATTTTTTTTTAAGATTTTATTTATTTATTTGAGATAGAGAGAATGAGATACAGAGAGCATGAGAGGGAGGAGGGTCAGAGGGAGAAGCAGACTCCCTGCCGAGCAGGGAGCCCGATGCGGGACTCGATCCCAGGACTCCAGGATCATGACCTGAGCTGAAGGCAGTCGCCCAACCAACTGAGCCACCCAGGTGCCCCTGAATGCATATTTAGTTCACACATTTAGTACCATAACCTTGCATCCACCCAACTCAAAACAAACCATGCTGCAGAGAACTTTTGGAAAACTAAATCAAAATCATCCATCATTTGAATGACCAGGCCACATTACCAAGAGGAACTAAAGTTCAGTTCATTGTCAAGTCAAATCACTACCAACTCAAGGCAGATGTACCTGCTCATCCAGGAGGCCTCCCCCTACCCCTTCCTTGGGAGCATCTGGACCAGACCCAAGTTACCCTGAAATCCAAGGGATACACTGGGCAGTCTCTCAATTCCATTAAATAATAGGCACCATTAAAACAAATGGCTTTGAAAATCTGCTCTTACACTTTAAAGATGACCTCTGTGAGTTAAAAGGATAAAAGGTATCACTTGGTGTTTCAGAGCTATCTGCTAAACTAGCAATACCCCCTTAGAGTTGAGATTGCTTTCTGAACGTTCCAGAGCCTGCATTCTGGTTTATTACCTGTTGGTATGAGTGAGAAGTGCTCTTTGTGCTCCTCTTTCTCCATCACTCACTCCATCCCAACTTGCTCTCAATTCCCAAGTTCTCTCAGAGATGGTGAGCTTGACTGATACCAAGTGAATTCAAAGAATTCAAACAAAAACCAGAACAGCTTTGTAAGTGTGATAAATTTTCTATTGTGAGCTGGTTAGCAATTCAAAATGTTAACACCGGAAGACATATTTAGATGTGTTTACCTAAAACGTACACATATATTAATGATCTGCATCACATAATCCCCATTGTTCCTGCATATTTTATGGGAGCCATAAAAGGCATACCTACTCCATACCATTCATTCTTCATGCTCACCATTCCTATTCCCTGGCATCCACCTAAACTGACATGCCAAAATTCCACATAAAACACTTACTAAAAGGCCATATGTAAGGCCACACAAATTACATTGATAGTGAGTTCATTGGATCACTTGCAAGTTCAGTTATTCCAACATAATGCTAAGCCCGGTACATACCTATAACACATAGTTATTAATTAGTTACAAAGCTCTTCCAAAATTGTATATCTAAAAATTAAGAGGCTTCATTAAGTAAAAGTTAGACATTTAGGAGCTTAACAGATAGGTGTTTTTTGTTTTGTTTTTCCCTAAGGAAACTGAGACCTGCCGGCATTCCATTAATTATATCCACACCCATCTTTATTTTTCAGGACTTTCCCAGCCAATGGTTGTATGACTAGAAAACAAAGAGCGGGGCGCCTGGGTGGCTCAGGCGTTAAGCGTCTGCTTTCGGCTCAGGTCATGATCCCAGGGTCCTGGGATCGAGCCCTGCATCGGGCTCCCTGCTCAGCGGGGAGTCTGCTTCTCCCTATCCCTCTCCCCCTGCTTGTGTTCCCTCTTTTGCTGTGTCTCTCTCTGTCAAATAAATAAATAAAAATCTTAAAAAAAAAAAAAAAAAGAAAACAAAGAGCATATGAATGCTAGAGCATTTAATAGATGTTGGATTTCAACCTTCCCCCAAATTCCCTGTTTAATTGTTAATGCCATTATGAAATTTATTACTACTGGTGGAAATGACCTCCATAAATTACTTGAGGCTTGACTAATTGAAATATATGACTGGGGTATCATATCTGTAATGTATTTGATTCAAGAAGGGTAGCTATGTTTTGTATCAAACTGGATTTGGCAGTGCACATAGGGCTTACAAATCTCTGGTGTCAGACTTGTGCTAAAGTGCCATTTGTTTAGGGAAGATTTGAAGAACATGAGTGAGTAGGAAAGAGGAGGTCCAGATGTTCTGCTTAAACCCAGGTGTGGCTCAGTTGGCCTGTTTTGTGATGAGGGATTTTCCAGAGCACAGGAAGCAGCACCTGTATGAGATTACGCACAGATTTAAACTCTTTACCAGGTTGACTGCCTTCCGTCTGATCTCTTCCTAATTGTAGTGACTTAGACAGATCTCAGGTGGGATTGGCCAATCATACAGACTTTGTTTGCATACGTTGAAAAATACATACGTTGAAAAATATAAAAAGAGCTCGGTTGCAGTTTGCTCTCCTTAAATAAAAAGGATCTACTGCCAATGTAATGGAGTCAAAGTTGAGAGCACTGAGAAGATTAAGCTCACCAAGTCAATAATTAACCCAGGCCTTTTTATTATTATTATATCCTTTCCCTCAAAAAAATATAAAATATAAACTATTTCCTATACAAATCCAATCCCAAACCAGGGAAATACTGGGGTAGGTTGGGGGGGAGTGAGGTAGAAATAGATTACTAAGCATCCATGATGCTGTGTCTGTATTCAACAGGTTTTGGCTGTAAATTGGTTTGGTATGTGTAGATGACTTTTGGCTGCCTTATTAAAGGAAAATTCTTCTAGTAAAAATACACAGCACTCTTTTTTATATAGTAAACAGATGTCAGCCTTTCATTGTAAAGTATGTTTGATTCACTAGATGTCAAATATTACTTTAACAGACAGTTCCTGTCTACAACGAATACTTAACATTTGTAAGATAAAATAGTGACTCAAAAGGGTTTTTTAACAGCTGATGAGGCACCATTAAAACAAATGGCTTTGAAAATCTGCTCTTACACTTTAAAGATGACCTCTGTGAGTTAAAATTTCTCTCGTGTATGATTTTGCTGTGATGAAAACCTTGCAGTTAAAGATATTTACCCAATAAAGCTGCCCTCCCTTAAGTCTGTTATGCCTTCATTACCTGCTGATTCCTCTTTTGTTACTACAGTTTTCTCGACGTAGAGTGATTTTCTGAGGTCAAAAGGATGTGCCAAGGACTGCAAAAGAAACTCTTCATTATCTAACCTCTTACCATTAGATGTTCTTTGATAGAGCACATGTCTATATACATTATGAAGAAATCCTCCTAATTCAAAGTTATTTGCTTCATACCAGAAGTGTTTAATTCAAGTGGTATAATACAAACCTGATGGTTTTATGGACTTAGAAGCATCTTGGGGGGCATCCAGGTGGCTCAGTCTGCTAAGTGTCTGCCATTGGCTCAGGTCATGATCCAGGGTCCTGGGGTCGAGCCCCAGGTCAGGCTCCCTATTTGGCAGGCAGTCTGCTTCTCCTTCTCCCTCTGCCCCTCTCCCTGCTCGTGCTCTCTGTCAAATAAATAAATAAGATCTTTAAAAAGAAAAAAAAAGAAGCATCTTGATAGTATGCCCCCCAAAAGTGAACTACTTTGCAAGTCCTCACATCCGTTTAACAGCATCAAACTCCTCTACCTATGTTTGCGAACTACTCTTCAGTCTGCACAGTGAGTCACGTGGCATTTTATCCCCTTACCATCCAAAGTGATCAGCTCCTATGACAGAGGAAGGAGCTGAGGCTGGGCCAGAGGACGGACCAGCCTGCAACTGGTAAATAGTGGACCAGGTCTCAAACCAGGGTTTTTTAATGTAGGGAAATGCCAACATTCTTCCTAGCCTCTGACCAGGAATATTCTTAAACCATTCTACATCTTCAAAATTACTAGTGTATTTAAACATTTGCTATATCTTACAGTTGCTAGCATAGTACTTCTTCAAGGTAGCCTATTTAGGGAGAATGATTGTAGTGGATTGAATGGTGGCCCCCAAAAAGATAAGTTCATGTCATAACCCCTGAAAACTGTGAATGTGACCTTATTTGGAAAAAGGGTCTTTGCAGACATAATTAAGGACCTTGAGATGAGATCATCCTGGATTATCCAAGTGGGCCTTAAATCCAATGACAAGGGTCCTTATGAGAGATAGAAATACACACAGAGAGAGAGAGAGAAGCCTATGTGAAGACAAGGCAGAGATCAGAGTCATGCAGCCACAAGCCAGGAATGCCTGGAGCCACCAGAAACTGGAAGAGACAAGGAAGGATTCTTCCTGGAGCTTTTGGAGGGAGAATGGCCCCGGTAATATTTTGATTTCAGACTTCTGGCCTCCAGAACTGTGAGAGAATAAATTTCTGCTGTTACCCAGTTTGTGGCAATTTGATATTACAGTGTGTTAACATTTTAAAAATGTGAACTAAATTAAATGCTTTGTGAGTTACTTCGCCCGAGAAGATATTTAGGCTTCCTTTTGGAAAAGGTCCTAGATGAACCTTGAGGTGAAAAGATGTGTTTCTCATTATGCCTGGAAGATTCACATGGGTTGTGTAGCTAATGGACTCGTGAAAACTCCAGAGTCACAGAATCACCCAGAGCCTAAATTCACAGCAAAGCTCGATGGGCATGAGGGAGAATGGACACATGGGGGTGGGCTGGGGAGAGGAAGAGCAGATCTTCAGCCCTAGAAAACAATGCAAAACTCAGTCTGACTCATGGCGGGGTAATCACCTCATATTGACCACACACACGGGCAGCACACTAATAAAGTATGAAACACCAGGAAATTAAAGTCTTTCTCTTAATCATGAGGTAGCTGAGTTTGGAGAGCACATCAGAGTCACTGCATACATGTAGTTGGCTCTGGGGAGTCTTGATCTAGTCCTTCCGAATACACAAGGGGCTCTGACCCTCCTACAACAGGGACATTTAGTGACCTTTCCTGTCACTGCACCAGGAGGAGCGAGTGATGAAACACAAAGGCATTTCTTAGGAAATAAAAGTGGCTGGTATTTTTTAACACGTTGATGCAGCCTGTGGTGATCCAGACATTCTGCTAGCACCTGCCAACTATTTTTGCTGGTTGTCTTTTTTTAGGGCTTACTTATGATCTACTTCTGCCCAGCAGTGATCCTGAAGGCTTCTTGGGACATGAGGACAAGCTTGGGAACAACTTGTAGAAATTCTGAAGATTCCCTTCTGTCCCCATGGCAATCCTGGTATCTGTCCCACTGTGGGGTTATCTGAGAGCCCCATGCCACACCGTTACGATACCCAGGCTGTCCCAAATACTATCATATCAGCTCACAAGATGGGGAGAGGGGACATGCAACCTGGAAAGTTAAAGGAACCTGATACAGGATCCTCAACAATGTCCTTGAACCTCACTTACACAAGCTATCCACCTCTGCTGCAATGCACTTGCTGTAGCTATGTGGAGACCCCACGCTGGCCCTGACCCCTCCGTTTCATTCATGCTGCTCCCTCCACTCTTCTAGATGCCTGCCTCCACAAATTGAGTGTGTCCTCCTTTTCCTGACTGCATATTCAGTTTCTCCTCATTCTTCAAAGACCAGCTTAAGATCTGCTCCAGACTGCCAAACTTCAACCTTTTATCCTGCCCTAACAGTACACACTTTGCAACAAAGGGCATCTCATACCCTCCCACCTCTATCCTTCTCCCAAAGAAGAGAGTGAGATTGGGTGCAAGCAGAGACTAGAATAAAACTGGTTCGTTGTCATTTTTTTTTTTTAAGTAAGCACAACACCCAATGTGGGGCTTGAACTCATGATCCCAAGATCAAGAATCTCATGCTTCACTGACTGAGCCAGCCAGGCACCCTGGTTCACTGGAGTAAGGCATGGAGCTTCAGTGGCAGGACTATGGTAAGATTGTATTGGGTAAACGTTATCTTTTTCTCCGGTGAAGTTTTTCCATCTCTGTAGGTTTATCTTCTCATCATCAGTCTACACTTAGATAATTCAGTATAGCAGTTAAACACTCAGGTTCTAAATGCTGACTACTTGAGCCCTAACCATGGGTAAGCCACTTAGTTTCTCTGTGTCTCACTTGCTTCACCTGAACCATTTTGGGGGGCAGGGGGGCGGGGAATGGTATTTACCTCAAAGCAGAGTTTTGTCAGGACTAAATGAAGGAAACCCATTAAGGGCTTCCTACAATGCATTGCACACCACAAGAACTCAATAACAGTTAGTTGTTGGTATAGGATCTAAAGGGCTGCACTAAGGTAAGAGCTCAATAGGTGATTCAGCCTGTTTTTAGGGTAAACCTTAGGTCACAGATCCAAAAGCAGTGTTTGTGATTCACCCAGGGAGCATCTCAGCCAATGATAGCTGGGATTTCCACAAAACCATTTGGAGCCAAGGCCTTATGACAGAAAACAATGTGCTCTTCCATGGAATGTCCCTCCCCTTCCCTTCCTTGGGAACCTGTTAGTAGGACATAGCTGATAAAGGATTAGAGGATTCTAGCGATTTCATTTTCTCTGCTCAAGCCTTTTCCTCCCTCTGTCTCCAACTTCCAATGTCTCTATCTGTTTTTCCGTCCATCCCTTTATCTTTGCTGCTTAGATCTGACTCCTGTAGAACTTGCACTAAGCTATCAAGTCCTTGAGGGCAGGATTCAAGCCTTAACACGTCAGCTGGAGCCCCCACACAGGCCCCAGCGTAGTGCTAAGCGCCGGGCAGCAGCACAATAAATAAATACTTAATTCAATTTCTTATTGCTAGTAAAGAACATTTTTGTTTTCTTTATACAACAATAACCAAGGTAAAAGAACAAGGTAGGCAGGACACCTCCAAAAGAGAGAAATGTATGTGAAACCACAACCCGAATTTGTACGAAGTCCTCACCAAAAGGTTTTGAGATGTGAAAAATATACTGCGACCCAGCTGTGAAATGTGTACAAGAATTTTATCTGATAAAATTGAGCCCAAATTAGATTTTTTTCATCCAGGTGTTAACAAACTTAGTTCTCCCCATAATGCTGGTTACGTGTTTAAAATACCCATAATGAGGCATGCCGACCAAATTAGTCTTAGCTCTTTCTCTGCCTTCCAGAGTTTCAGCTAAAGGACAAAACAACAGAAGCAAAACAATATACATCCGTTCTTAGAAGGGACACAACGGCAGCTTTCTCTACTGATGCCACTTCCACAAATTTACATAATGAAACTCAGTCTTTATCTCAACCAAGTAGTAAAACTTCTTATCATCTTGTGAAAAAAAAACACTTTTAGTTTTATCTAAACCAACTTTGGGTGACAAAAGACAAACTGGATATATGAATAGACTGAAATAATCAAGACTTTCTCCTCTCCAAGCTTTTAAGATTGATTTTTGTTTTTTGGTCTTTTTCTGATTATACCAATAATACAATTCAACAGTGAATTAAAGCCGAAGCCTGAGAGAGGCCCTGTAGACAACCATGGAGTAGGGTCTGTTGCTGTGTATTTATAAGCAATTGTCAAGCTCCTATCGTTTCTAGGGGAAATGGTGGTGCAAAAATTATGCCCCTGCTCTCGGGGAATGAAAATCACATAAACTGTCTCCTATAAATCATATTTTGCTCGTCTAAGTGGATCAGACGAGGCAGAAGGAGAGGGGCTTTCCATGGCAAGGAGCTTTGATCATTTTGATCAAACACAGACCACCTCTCAGCCTTCCGAGCGCCACCATGCGTCATACACATTTTCAATATTGTGTCATAATAGCTACCAGTCATTGTAGTTGAGATAAAAAAGGGATTGTAATTAAACATATGATTGGATCCAGACATTTTAATCATGCCCTCTCTCTATTTTTGCAAAGCAGGCCTGCTGTCTTTTCAGCAGTCCCCTGGAACCACCCTAGGATGACAATTTGCATGCTAACTGAAGTCATGTACCGTGCAGATTACACGAAGACATCTGTTGCTGATTGTTTGGGTCCTCTGCTTTTCAAA
The DNA here is from genome assembly GCF_011800145.1 of Mirounga leonina. Classification (NCBI taxonomy): domain Eukaryota; kingdom Metazoa; phylum Chordata; class Mammalia; order Carnivora; family Phocidae; genus Mirounga; species Mirounga leonina. The sequence goes on along the minus strand of NW_023270415.1, from coordinate 21,846,607 downwards.
CTCCAATATGAAAATGCAGAAAGTAAAAGGCAAATTATGGAGCCTGGGGCAAGTGAGCAGACTGAGTGTTTGATTTTTCTTTCTCTCTCATGATGCCTCTAGAGGAGACTATTACAGAAACTAAAAATGTCCCCCATTTGCAGCCCCCACCCCTCCGCCCTGGCATTACAATAAAATCAGTGCCTATGAAATGATGCTGCTTCTTGTCTTAGTCCTGTTCACATTGGCCAGAAAGAAACCCCATTCCCAGCTTGAAGGTCTCCAAACACAAGAGAGTAGAAAAGGGCAGGCCTGCCCTGACTCCAGAACAGACAGGAGAAAGAGACAGTGCCCCAAATATCTTATGTTGTGCAGAGAAGGTGATCAATCAGCTTGGCAAATATCCTTCCTGACCCCAGTGAAGACTGGGGAATATGAAGTATCAAGGCAAAGGAATTGTGTCACATAAACACATAAGGGGTCATTACAGACATGGCTTTCTCAAAAGGGCCCACGTTAGCAAATCCTGCAGAGGTGGGATTGCTCAGGTGCAGCCCGTTAGCTTCCCGGGCTTTGTTCAGGGCAAAGGCGAGGTATAGAATTGAGATTCAGAAAACATTTCTTACTGGCTGGCATGTGCCTGGCACCATCAGGGATGTTTTCTCCAATCCTCACAATACCCAGAGGTGGAGAATTATCCGACTCTGGAAATGAAGAACCTACAATTTGGAAAGATTCAATCACTTGCTGAGGTTGCCTGGCTGGGTTACAGACCAGGGCTGATTCCACTCTGGTCTTTTCCCTCTGAGTGCCTGACGCTTTTCATCATGCCACACTGTTCCCTGGCCTGCTTGGGCTACTTTTCTATGTGCCGCCCTGCAAAAAATTTCCAACTTGGAGAAAACTTATCCCTTTTGTCTTTTGAGGGACATACTTAGCTTTTGCTTCCACAGAAGACAGACAAATATTGGCTTCACTGTTCAAATAAGTTAAGTTGAGAACTTACCTTTCCAGGTAACTTCAGGCTAGTCTGGAAGCCAGAGGGGAACGTTTCGACCACAAGAGTTGCCTGAGTCAGGGTCACCACAAGAGTGAAAGGAACTGCTACCCCCCTCACTCTTTCTCCATCCACTCAGTGTCCCATTTAAATCCAAATTCAAGTACTATTTTTTGAGCACTGACTATATGTCAGGCATACACACTTATATTAATTTGCTTTGCAACCTTCCAGCTACCCCGTGGGATGGGTTGCAGCAGCCCTACCATCACCTGAGCCTGAAGTGAGGCTCAGGGTCCGGACAGGGATTCCTCCTGGTGACTAAGATGAGGTCAGACTTGGTCTTGACCATAGGCCATTCCCCACCCTCACACCTGTCCCCATCACCCCCGCACCTGTTTCTTATTCTGCTCACCAGAACCCCGTCTCTCATTCCGTTGACGAGCTCAGAGTCTCATCTACCTTCCTCTCTCCCCGATGTTGAAGATCCCTTACTCTGCCCCCAAATCCGCCATCCAGCTCCTTGGTCCCACTACTTGCAAGGGTTCACAAACTTTATTGTGCTTGAAAATCACCTGAAGAGCTTGTCCAGTCTCTTCTGCCCATCCCCAGAGACTCCCATTCAGTAGGTCAGGCTGGGACATGAGACTGCTTTTCTGAGAGGCTCACAGGTGATGCCAATGCTGCCGGTCTGGAGACCACCCTTTGAGGACCACTGCCAACCTGACTTCTAGGCTCTCTGCTACTCTCCCACTACTGGAGGCCCCCCTCCTCACTGGCAGGCAAAGAGCTGGGTCACGGGGGCCCTGTCAGCCCAGCCCTCATGCTCACTGGGACTGCCAGGCAGATGTGTTCTGACCCCCTATGCCCTGGCTTGGTTTCAGGGAAAAGCCTCCATTCTCCCAGGCTTCCTCTCTACTCTAGAAGGGAGCATGCAGTAGTTCAGCTTAAGAGCATTTTCTCAGCGTGGCATGGTAGAAGTTCCAAGGATCTTAGGAGTTAGACTTCCACCACTGGATGTAGCCTTGAGCAGATTATATACGTCTGATGCCTCAGTCTCAAAACTGGCATTAAAATATTTACCTTATAAGACACGGTCAAGACCGAAAGAAAGAGCACAGTGATATGCTTCCTGCGGAATAGATGATTCCTGACCCAGAATAGATGCCCACGACAAATTCATCCTCTTCTTTCTTCTCTTGGACTGCATAGAGTTCAGGGTCTGACTCCACATGCTGAGGCAGCAGTTGAGCACAGACACAAAAGCTGCCGAGACAATGAAGAAAGACAGCAATCTCCTAACGGCCATGTTCAAGGCCTGTTTCAGAACTGTGTGTGTGCCTTCCCTCCTGATCACTTTATCACTTGGGTATGGAGTGAGAGGAATTTGCTTCTGCCACACCATTTGCTGGACATTTTTAGAGGGACACAGGAGGCAGGACCCTGAATGGGCGGTGAGCTGGAGAGGCCAGAGATTTGTTCTTTGTCCTTGGATCTCCTCCCTGAGGACGTGCGGGGACAAGCTGAGGGGGGTAAGCCAGCTTAGCCCCTAAATAGAGCATTCTTTAGGTCTTTTAATTTAAAAGTCCCCTAGTCTCTGAAATTTTGTAAATATTTATATGTGTTAGTACATTTTTTAATCTTTTAATTTCTGGTTTGTACTGTTTTGTGGAATATTTATTTTCTCTGCATTCTTTGTCTTCGTTTTTGCCATATAGACTCATCTAACCACTTTTTTGCTTCTTTATTGTCTGCTTATTTTATTTTATTTTATTTTTTTTTAAAGATTTTATTTATTTATTTGACAGAGAGAGACACAGTGAGAGCAGGATTACGAGCAGGGGGAGAGGGAGAAACAGGCTTCCCGCGGAGCAGGGAGCCTGATGCGGGGCTCGATCCCAGGACCCCGGGATCATGACCTGAGCCGAAGGCAGACGCTTAACGACTGAGCCACCCAGGCGCCCCTATTGTCTGCTTATTTTAATTTCATGTATCTCATGGGCAGTTTTTCTTATAATTTTTATTACATATATAAGATAATATCAGAGAAATCACATATTACAAACAAGCAAAATGAATAATTTTAAAAAATCATACTCCCATTCACCCAAAGATAATCACACACGACACCTATGTATACATTTCCAGACTATTTTCCTGGCAAAATATTCTAAATTTCCTCTTAGCTTGTCTACTTTTATCCTTTTTAACTATGTATATTTTTATTTTGTCATTTTTCTAATTCTCTGGCTTAGCTTTCTCACCTTTGACCTCCTGGTTTCATTGTCTACACCATTATTTTAGTTTCTCTTAACCTGACATGCGGTTAGCTTTCCAAAAGCTTTCTCGTACTATTTATGTTCATTCTAGCTTTTAAGTAGAGTCCTTGTTATTATTTTAATTAAGTTTTTCATTTACTTTGCTTATCTTTATCTAGGTGGTTTTATTTTCAATTTTTTTCATTCTGCATCTATGAATGACCCACAGAAAGATTCCCCACACAGGAGTTATTGAGGACTCACACTGCAACAACCCCTCAAGCTCCTCATAATACAGATCATATCCCCCTTCAATGATGAATCACTATAAATCATTAAAATTTGTTTGAAGCAAGTAAGGAAACCCAGGATAAAAATAATTTTACCCAGGCAGGCAGTATGGTTGGACCACTGGAACAGTATGACTTCCATCCACATCTCTCCAATCCCACAGAATGGGACTGATATGATGCAACATATATATAATATATATGGCATATACAATCACAGACATTTTGAAAGAATTGGTTGCTTCACAACACAATGCAGAGGAGAGAAGGAAGCTCCATTAAGGGAGGACTCTCAGGGTAAAGCCTCCCTGATTTGAACAAGGGCCCTGATGATATTGAACTTCCCACTAGTACTCCATGAACAGAGCCATTATGACTGGCTCCTCAACCAAGATTTTGGAATCCTACAACCACTTGTCTCCAAACTACTACCAACAATATGACCCATCATTTATTTAAGCAAAGTTCCCAGAGAACCCTCTTAGTATCTGAGTCTCCCTAACTCTACCCCTTTATTAAAAAAAAAACAAAGATAGGGGTGCCTGGGTGGCTTAGTCGTTAAGCATCTGCCTTCGGCTCAGGTCATGATCCTGAGGTTCTGGGATTGAGCCCCACATCGGGCTCCCTGCTTGGCAGGAAGCCTGCTTCTCCATCTCCCACTCTCCCTGCTTGTGTTCCCTCTCTTGCTGTATCTCTCTCTGTCAAATAAATAAATAAAATCTTAAAAAAAAAAAAAAAAAAGAAAAAGAAAACCAAAGATAAATTAATGTGGGCATGAATGTCCCTTGCAGGGTTTAGAGCCCACAACAATTAATGCTTCAGGGTTTATTATTTTAGAAATGGCCACCTACATCCTATTAAAGGGAGGAGACAACACAGAGATCAGATTCTCCCTTACTGCTGTACTTATTTCTCCCCCAGTGTCTGGTAAGGAGCTGCTTACAAGTCCATCTCCCAACTAAACCATAAGCCTCTCAAAGGCAGCCCCTTTGTCTTCATTCATAATTATGTCTTTCCATTTTTGTCATCTTTATATCCCCAACACCCAACATTGTCTCACTCATTATTAAAATAATGTCCTTTACGTCACATACTTTCTCTCTACGGAGGCAAAGGAGCCACTCATAAGTTCCCTGTGTGTGGCCACGTGATTGGTTCTCGTTAACTGGGATACGGAAGTCCACTGGCCGTCTGCCTCTCAGGGATTACACAGAAATCACTCAGTATCTGATTCTATCCCCTTGCCACCAACAACTCTTCTACAACTTCCTTCCTAGTACCTTAAGGAAGCTCACATGTGATAGCATGGTCCTTCCCAGGCTGACACCACTGGCCTGATTTCCTCCCCAGCCTTTCCTGCCCCTCTCCCTCCCCCCAGGGCCAAGTTCACTGATGCTGTGTTTCCTTTGCTGTGCATTGTTTTCTCTACCCATGATGCCCTTCCTCATCTTCATCCAGTAAACTCATCAGACATCAATATCATGTTATATAACTTCTCCTCCATACATACTTCATGCTCCCTTCTCGGAGTTCCCATAAGGTTTGGTAATATTACTATTTGTTTACAAGTCTTGTCTCTGAATAACAACCTCTGAGGGTATTAATTCTTTTTTTTTTTTTTTAATGAGGGTATTCATTCCTAGGAAGGTCAGAGGCTTAATAAGCTAGTTATATTGTACCAATTCGGTGGGTCCCCAGAAATGCAAATCACCAACTTTAGGTAAAGTTGATACCTTTATACTCCCTGGCTGTATCTTCAATTGAGACAGAGGGAACATACGTATTCATTTATTCAACTGGTAGGTATCAAGTTCCTAACACGTACCAGCCACGGCTCCAGGTACTGGGGTATAGCCAAAAGCCAGGGGCCCATGGCCTGATAGAGACAATAACAAAGAGCCTTTAGAGGGGAGTTCCCTCAGCAAAACACTGGCAAGGGTTAGTTAGGTCTTAGCCCCTTTATCAGAGAACTTGCAGAAAAGTTGACCCACAAATAAGCTTTGGGTTGAAAAAAAGAAGCAAAACCAATTTTAACCAGGAAAACACTGCACTCTCATTCTCTAGCTCTGCCCCAATGGTTAAATGACATGTGTCATGGTTACAGTTAAAGGAGGAACTGTTGAAGAATTGTTTACTATTTCACAAGATTGTTTTTTCCTACTTTTTCTTTGTGAGCCTTTGCCTTTGAAGCTTCCTGCTGGGAGACGTTTACATTATACAGGAGAGGATCAGGCCAATGACTTCTAAAGCCGGGATGAAAACACCCAGCATTTTATGGAGTTTCTGAGCATTGATTCCCTTAATGACCCGAAAATCAGCCTTCTGTGGAAGAGATCGCATGCAAAACACAGCAATGCTTTTCAAAGCACCAGACAGGACTTGAGTGTGATGTGCTCACTAACTCGGAAATTGATGAAAAGGTTTGCTTTGAAGTATGTAGCTGAGCACAGCCCTTGGATGCCAAACGCCATCCCCTCACAGCTGACAGAACTGGTGCCAAAGGGGGACCCTTGCCCCCACAAGAGCCTCCGCTTTGGACAGCCTAACACAGTCCTAAATGGAGAATTCATCTCCTGCTGCCCAGGCAGGAGGAGCTTCACTGGACCCAACACAAAGCCGTTTCCATGGGAAAAGGCATCTGATGTGGCAGTCCAATCAGACTGCTCAGCCGGGGCTCTCTAGTTTCTACTTCCGTGCCTGCATGATTCCCAGCCTAGGCACTCAGGACCTGGAGCTGCGCATCATCATTCATCTCTCAGAGTGTGAGTCTTCTCACTTACCTGTGCTTTCAGGGGTGATGAAGCTCCACCCAGTTGCTCATGTAAAGGTGAGTACTTTTTTTACTGCAGTTACAATCATATCAAGAAGAAAAATAGGAGGGGAGACTATATAGAACATAAATTGCCTATTCAGTGCCAATGCTTTGCCTTTTATTTTAGTCCATTTCACATAAATTCACTCAAAGATACAACAAACAGAATTAGAGAGCTAATTTTGTACCCGGTCAGTAGAGGGACGGAACATACTGAAAACAGAAATAAATAAATACAATGCAAAATATTTTTTTTAAATGCCACAAACTTACCAGAATGTTAGCCCTTATCCTAGACATTGAATTAAATTAAACTCATTTAAAACAAACTCTTACCAAGTCCAATCAGCCCATTCCTCATGACCTGCAAACTATGGTCAACCACGACCTCCATGGCATCAGCAGGGCAGTATGACCACTGACACAGAGCCCTATAAGGACATGACAGAACTTACTGAAATGACAGGGAATTCCGCAGGTGGTATCCCAACAACCTGAAAAGAGGTAGTGGAATTCTTTGGTCCTCATGATATCCAGTATTCAATTAAAGACTCTCATTTGGTGTCATCATATCCGTGTTTTCTTAAACATTTGAAATGCTCTGCTAAGTATTTTTACATTTGATAGTTGAACATGGAACCCCAAACCAACCCAACCTTTTAAAAACTGAGCTCATATATCTCTGGACACCAGATCAAAAACTGCTGAGCGTTTGCTTCTATTTGGAACATTCAGAACCACAGAACAAGATATGTGGTTACTTCTTTAAGTTTATCTAGTTTGCCCTTCTTTTGTGACATTAACAATAACCATACTACCACACATTTGCTTGCCACTTTACAATTCACAAAGTAGTTTTACATACATCCTATCTTCCACGAGGCTGTAAGTTCCAACAAGGCAGGACCAAGTTGTCCTATTTGGACCTGTGTCCTTCATGCCTAGTGCAGTTAAACACTATTTTTATATAATGAGTAATTTCATTCAAGTAGGCATAGCAGGTATAAATATCCTTATTCTAGAGATCCAAGGAGTTAAATGAGATGTACACAGAAGTAAAATAAGTGGTCAAGCTGGTATCAGGGCCAGGCCTTCTGGTCCCAGACCCATTTCCTGTGCCATTGACAACACGATGTCATCAGGCATAATATATTTTTTCAGTAGTTGTTAATCCACAAACTGTTAGGTTTTTTTATGGTGTCACTGGATCCATGTGAAAAGAGCATGGGGTATATAGCGTTACCATTTTGTTGATGTGAAAAGTGAGACTCAGTAGGGTCCCAATCACCCCACTAGTAAACAGCAGAGGCAGAACTGCAGCTGAGATCTTCTAAATCTATGTCCAGGGCCTAGTCTTCCTAACCCTCCAAGAGGCAGCTCTCTCATTTCTGCATTTAACGGCACTGCCTCTAGCTTCCAAGGGCTCATCTTCCTGTGACAGGCTCAGACATGTGCACCGCTGACCGTATGATAAACCCGATCTTGATAAACACAGAAATGGGACACAAAGAAGGCAGAGAGTTCTGTCAGTCCAACAAGAAACTAAGGCATGTAGGGACACACAAAGTACAACCCTGATTCTGACTCCAATTTACTTTTTAACCATGAATGAAACACTACTTTTGATTTCTAAGCCTATAAAAAAGTGAAAAAATATACAGGAGGGTGAATTTTATTTAATCCAGCCTTTTTTTTTTTTTTTAGAATCTATCCTTTCCAGCTTAAATTTAAATAAATTAAAAGCTATTTAATTTCTGAACAGATGCTACTTAGACTTTTTGTGATGATCATTTTGCCATATTTATAAACACATATAAACATTATGCGGTATACCTGAAACTAATATAATGTTATATGTCAATTAAACCTCAATTAAAAAAATTATTTTCTGACTTTTAGTCAGACCTGTGTCCTTGTAACACAGGCCACTTCATCTAACCCCCACTAACAGAACCCTCATCTTGTTCAGAGGCAATGTGACCATTTGCTGTATGCCTCCTATTTGTCTAAGTGGTGGGTCTCTGCACAGTTGTGCATTAGAATCACCTTGGTGCTTTTAAAAAATACTTAATGCCTTGTCCCTGCCCAGATAAGTTAGATTAAAAACTCTGCCCATTTTTTTCTCAACAGAATGAGACATCTGGGTTTATTTCATGTACTAATGATAAATAATTTTATCTCTATAACTTTCTTATAGTGAATTAAGGCATTTCAGTTTTCCCTATTTAGAGTCAATTAACAACTGTCTGTAGAGAATTTCTAATTTAATGTGAAATAACCTGAAATTTCCTCACAACTTTTGAGGTGAATAAACCGTGCACAAAATTCAGTGGACACTAAAGCACTGAGCACCTGGGTGGCTCAGTCGTTAAGCATCTGCCTTCGGCTCAGGTCATGGTCCCAGGGTCCTGGGATCGAGTCCCACATCTGGCTCCCTGCTCAGTGGGAAGCCTGCTTCTCCCTCTCCCACTCCCCCAGCTTGTGTTCCCTCTCTAGCTGTCCCTCTCTCTCTGTCAAATAAATAAAATCTTTAAAAAATAAAATAAAAATAAAATTAACATCACTTTTTTTCCTTGGAAGAGTTAGTGAAAAAGAATGAGAGAGAAATTGATTCACTTTAATAGATGATTATTTTTAATTGGAGAAAAGATGCCATGTTCTAGGGGAAACTAAAATGCTTCTTAGCAGCTACCAATATAAGCTACTGCTGTGACATGTATATTTTGTAAAGTATATAATAGGAAATGAATGCAGCGGCTATTTTTAAAAACATGGTTTTTTAGGGGGTTATGGTGCCACTTCCTAAAAAGAAGGAGAACGGGAGTTTGAAACTGACCACTTTGTCACTAAATTACTTTGACAGTTTCAATGGACTGAATTTGTAAATGACATGAAACAGCTACTACAAGAACAAAATTGTCTGATTCCTGTTACTTTGCGGTTGCTCCGTCTTTCAGTGACAAAGGCATTTTTAAGAAGTCACTGAGAATCATGTATGAACACATTAAGTTGTTTTCCACCATGAAAAACAGATCAAAAGGACTCCCTGAAGCCATGTCTGTCCTTTATTTCTGCTAGTATAATTACTAATCTACTTGGTGGAATACTGGTATTTTACTTTTTTCTAGGTTCATGATTATATTACTTTTTTTATCTTCCTGTCTAAAATGCCAGCAGTAGGCCAGAAGAGTTCAGTGACTTTGGTCATAATAAAAATTTTAAATTAAGAGTGACATACAGATCTCATGGCACGGCAGAAACAAGAAAAGGACTAGGAGCTGGCTCATTTACGTATGAGCTACAGCAAGTTGCAGACGACTGGGCTGTGGTATCTGTGAATAAAGAAATAAAAGAAAAAGTGATCTTTGGGGGAAATCCTTAAAATTAAAAAAAAAAGTTTCTCACTCTGACGCCATTGAATGTAGTCTATTTTATCAGAATGATATTGTTGATTCAATATTCATCATTTTCATGTGTGCTCACTAACCATCAGGCACTCCCAATACAGAAAAAGAGAGCAGTGGGGGGAAAGTTGTACCAACAGCTACATTCATGGTATTACACATGGGAATGGTCATGGACCTTTGCAAATGCCACCCAAGTGAAGCTTGTCCCACAAGTAAGCTGTCCTGTTGCTCAAAACATCTGCATGTGAATCCCTTGGGTGCTTGGTAAACACACAAATTCCTGAGCTCCTCTCCACCCTGAAGGAATCATAATCTCTGCAGGTGGAGTCCAGAAATCTATACTTAACACACTCTTCAGGCAATTCTTATTCACAGGAAAATCTGAGAGTGAATGGACTCAAAATGGACCCCAAGTTATTCATATTGTATCTAGTCCTTTAAAGAAAAATAAGGGGCTTGCATCTGACCCCGACCCCAGGGACTAAAGATTGATGTACATCTTAAGCTCCATAGGAAAGAATTCATTTTCCGTTTCAGACAGAAAGCATTATGAGGTGGGGGCAGGGTGGCAAACCATCAGTACAATTGGAGGACTTAAAAGCAGAGTTCCTGTGCTCCTCAAGCCAGTTGAAGTCATTACTGCTAATCACTGCGAGAAGAAGCACATGCACCAAAGAGCACGCGAAATGCCTGCAGGTCTGTAGGAGTCTCTCAGTTGAGACATGCTTCATGTAGAAATGGATAATTAGAGAGTGCATGTTTAATTAAATTTGAGAATCTATGAGGTACTAAGAAATATACAGAGTGCTAAAAGGCTGGGTACAGAAACATTTGTTATTGCTAAGTATGAACAAAAGAACTCTTTTGAAGTCTGAAATCTAGAGTACATTTTTAATGCTACTTCAATGGAGGTGGCATCTTGGGTTTGGTAACTATTGTTTAATCTAGCATTTTTTTAAATAAAAATAACTAAGTTACAAATAACATAGGCTCTTAACATGGATTTAATGGTGGTGTGAGAGGTGGGATTATTGCTCACCAAATGAATTAAGATATATTTCCTAAATTCCATTTTGAGCAACAATTCCAAAGGTACCAACTCTGGAATGCTCTGACACTCTATTGTATTTGTTTCTGATGCGGGGGGGACAACTCTATTTTGTCTTCTCATTTAAATCATTGTATATAGAAGCAGTGCATAATACTGAGTGATAAAAACTCTCAGGCAATTAAAATTTGCTCAACTAATCAAAAAATAAGTATCAGGGGTGCCTGGGTGGTTCAGTTGTTAAGTGTCTGCCTTTGGCTCAGGTCATGATCCCAGGGTACTGGGATCGAGCCCTGCATCGGGCTCCCTGCTCGGCGGGAAGCCTGCTTCTCCCTCTCCCACTCCCCCTGCTTATGTTCCCTCTCTTGCTGTGTCTCTCTCTGTCAAATAAATGAAATCTTTAAAAAAAAAATAAGTATCAAACTTTCAGGTCCTAATCATTTTTCTTGAACTTGCAACAAGGAATACCTGAGTAACAGATAGCCCATATACTTCATATCTTAATTTCACATCTGAAAGGAAGGAATCCAGCCTATTGCTACAACTTGTACGAATATTCTTTAATGTCTTCCCAGGAGAATACATAAAGAGACATTCTAGCTATGACATGACTTTTATAACACTCACACTAGTTTTAGGATGAACTATAGAATATACAAAAGCAAAAAAAAAAATTCATTCAATGATTTTTTTACATGACTACTATCATTCTAGATGGTGTTTTCTACATTGACATACTTCAGTGAACAGCAAAGAGAGACAAAAATTGTGCCTCCATGCTACTTGGAAAAAAACAATAAATATAATTTTAAAAGTAAATTATGCAGTGTATAAGATTGTGATTAGTGCTGTGGAAAAAAATAGAGCAGAGTAAGAGGGTTTGGGAGTGAGAGGGTGGGGAAGCAGGTTACAATGTAAATAGGATTATCAGGATAGTCCCAAATAAGAAGGGAAGATTTGAGCACAAACTTGAAGGAGGTGAGGTCATTACAAAACAGGTATTTATGGGAAAGAGTGCTCTACACAGCAGGAAAGTCTAGTTGGTACAGGGAAAACAAAGAGGCCAATGCAGAAGTGGCAGGAGCTAAGGGGGAATGGTAGGATATTAGATCAAAGAGTCATAGGGAAGGAGTGGCAACCATGTAGATCCTTACAGTCCATTTCAAAGACTTGGTTTATACTTTGAGAAAGATGGGAAGCCACTGAAGAGGTTTTGTTTGTTTTTGAGAGAGAGGGAGAACACACATGCATCTGCTCACACACCACACATACACACACATGCGTGCATGAGCAAGAGGAGAGCAGAGGGAGAGAGAGAATCCCAACCAGACTCCCCACTCAGGGGAAGCCTCAAGCAGGGCTTAATCTCACAACCCTGAGATCATGACCTGAGCTGAATTCAAGAGTCGGTCGCTTAACCAACTGAGCCACCCAGGTGCCCTGCCACTGAAGAGGTTTGAACAGAAATGATAGAACTATGTATATAGCTAGTCCTATGACCCTAAAGCAGTGCAGCCTAGAATTTAGGGACATGAGCTTTAGAGTCAAATAGAGCTGAGTTTGGATTGTTGCTCCACCTCTTACCAGATGCCTAACTCTTGTTCAATTTTCTCATCTACAGAAAGGGGTAATCTTTGCTTCAGAGGGTGGTTGTAAATATTTACTGAGGTAATATTTAAACTGCCTATTTCAGAGACTATGTTTTTCAAGGTGGTACCAAAAGGTTTTTCTGTCCTTTCTTCTTATAAAAATTTATAGTCACATGACATAATAAGAGAAATTTCTTCCATAATATAAAGATCAAAAGTAGATGGAGGAAAAAAAGTAGATGGAGATATCATAAATAACTAATAGAGAGGATGCAATTCAGGCATAAGCATCTATAAAGGGAGATTGTTCCCATTTTCATGCTAGCCCACACCACTCCGTTGTACCCATGCCCATGTCCACTCCTAGATATTAAGAAAGAAATATTCAGACAAAACCCCCTGACCATTCTTACTACAACCATCACTGTAGTTAACAGTGGATTTCCCCTATATTTATTTTTTATTTTTTTTATTAAGTTATGTTAATCACCATACATTACATCATTAGTTTTTGATGTAGTGTTCCATGATTCATTGTCTGCATGTAACACCCAGTGCTCCATGTAGAATGTGCCCTCTTTAATACCCATCACCAGGCTAACCCATCCCCCCACCCCCCTCCCCTCTAGAACCTTCAGTTTGTTTCTCAGAGTCCATAGTCTCTCATGGTTCATCTATATTTATTTTTTAATTGACAATTATTTATAGCCCCAAATATAACTGAACTAACTCTAGCTTTCACTTATTCTTTTGGGGCAACCTGCCAAATATACCACCCTCATCTTCATCTTCCAAAACCCAGCCTTGAACATACATCTCTTGGTCAAACATCTTAAAGGACTTTTTTTTTTGCCCATGGAAGAAACCTGCACTCCTTAAAGAGGCCCACTGGTGTCCCTCCAGGGATATGTCCTTAATGAGAGTTTTGTGCCAGCCAAACTATTTGTTCTTCGAACACACTTATTCCTATGCCTAAATCTGTATTAGTCCTTCTGTCCAGAATTCCATTACTGACCATTTCCACTTATCAAAGCCCTACTATTCCTTCAAGAACCAAGTCACATTTTATATCCTCAACCAACACTTTCTCACCGAACCAGCCCTGCACAGTCACTCCATCTTCAGAACTATAGAGAACTCTTATCTGTGTCATTCATTTATGCTCAGTACCAGCTACCTTCTACTTTTACTTATCTTTGTATACAATTCTCCTCACTCCCCAGTTTCACTATAAATCCCTGACAGGTTTAAAAAACCTGGGAATGTCCAAAATGTCCAGAACTACTCCTGTAGTGACCAGTTTTGCCAAGAGCCCAGGAAATCAAGCAGAGTTCAAAAACACAGAAGATTCAAAAGCCTCAGAGCAGAGCAATCATGGGGCACCTGGGTGGCTCTGTTGGTTAAATGTCTGCCTTCGGCTCAGGTCATGGTCTCAAGGTCCTGGGATCAAGCCCCACATCAGGCTCCCTGCTCAGCGAGGAGGCTGCTTCTCACTCTGCCTCTTGCCCTGCGTGCTCTCTATTGCTCTCTCTCATGTGCTCTCTCTCCCAAATAAATAGAAAAAAATCTTAAAAAAAAAAGAGAAATCAAAAAAATTAAGTATTCACAAAGTAGTGCCATTAAGAAGTTTAGAACACTTGTCATTATTTAGCTTCGAGAAGAGAAAGCTGGGAGAGACCTAAAAGTCTCTTTCAAGTGTGAAAGGGTAATTAGGTTTATGGCTATTCTCAGTGTTAATTAAGAAAAAGACAGTCTGAAGCAATGTGATTTGAAGACTTAGCAAGATATTAAGAAGAACTTTCTATAAGGATTCTGAGAAACTGAAATGTATATTATCGAGGTAATACATTTTTCTTGAATTTCTTATGTTTTTAAAAATAATGATTCAACTTCAGATCTGATATGTAAGGAGTTTGGAAGTTGTCACCCCTGTCCTTACTACAAGAAAAAGCTAAACAAACTGAAAATCAACAATTTTTTTGACCCACCAAAGAACTGAGGTCACAGGGTAAAGGACCACCTAAAAATCTGGAGGGACAGGTAAATCCAGAACACCACAGCCCAGATCTGTTTGCCTGAAGCAAAAGCTGCTGGAGCTATAAACTGGTAGGAAAACTTAAATAGTAATTTTGACAAACTGAGGAGAGGAGAGGGTAGACTAACATAAAAATGAGAAACTCCTGAGGAGCAGCAGTCTTGTCCCCTACCAAATTTTGTGGGGTTTACCTCCAGAATGCCACCAGGTTCTCAGTTAGAAGTTAATAAAGATTACCTGTGGCCCTGGAAGGGGGAGGGAAAGTGTAATCACTGAAATACTCACAGAAGGTTCTCCATGACAAAGGGCTACTCTCCAGGGGAAAGACTTTATTAGAGCTTTATTCCACCTAGCGAAAAAGCCTTTCTCCTACCCCAGCCCCCTCCAGCCTTCTCATCTTACCTAAGAGAGTAGGGGAAGGCTAAGAAACACTTGTGAAGGTCACAGATTCACTAAAGACTAACATTTAATCATAAGATTATAGAATGCTTTTCCTCCCCTACACCTTACCACTACACCAACAGGGCTCCCATATAATAACAGTGGATTACAGCTGAAAGAGATTCAAGATGCAGATTTTCTCTGACGAGGAGCACCTAGGGAAGCCCAGAGTCAATGAGGACATAAAAATAAGAGGATTAGAAGAATGTGAAGCCTCTGCCATCTACAGCTATAACAAAAATTAAATATAGCCCAGCTCCTAACTAGACTAACCTACAGCCTTACCCCACAGGTCTATCTACCTCAGTTCCTATTACAAAATCAAATGTTATAAATTACAAACACTGTAAATGAAGAACGACTTTGATGGGTTCATTGGTAAAATAAATACAGAAGAAGAAAGAATAAAGGAGATTCTTTAAAAAAAAATAGTGAAAATAGCTCACTGGAAGCACTATTCACAATAGCCAAAAGGTGGAAACAACCCCAATGTCTATCAGCAAAAAAATGGGTAAATAAGATGTGGTCTATACTTATAATGAAATATTATGTAGCCACAAAAAGGAGTGGAGTACTGATACTTGCTATAACTGAAATGAATCTCAAAAGTACACTAAGTGAAAGAAGCCAGACACAAAAGGTCACATATTTTGATTCCACTTGTATGAAATACACAGAATAGATAAGTCCAAATAGAATGTAAAGTAGTAGTTACCAACAGCTTATAGCAGAGGGAAATATGGAGTAACTGCTTACTGAACAAGTAGTTTTCTTTTGAGATGACAAAAATATTTTGGAACTAGCTGTAAATGGTGGTTGCACAATACTGTGAATGTACTAAATGCCCCAAATTGTGCACTTTAAAATGGTTAATTTTGGGGCGCTTGGGTGGCTCAGTTGGTTAAGCGACTGCCTTCGGCTCAGGTCATGATCCTGGAGTTCTGGGATCGAGTCCCATGTTGGGCTCCCTGCTCAGCAGAGAGTCTGCTTCTCCCTCTGACCTTCCCCTCTCTCATGCTCTCTCTCTCTCATTCTCTCTCAAATTAATAAATAAATAAAACCTTTAAAAAAATGGTTAATTTTATGTTTGTGAATTTCACCTAAATAAAAAAAAAAGCTACATCACTAGAATTCCCAAAGTAAAATACAGAGAAAAACAAAATGAAAAAGGAAAGTACAAAACATCTAAGAACTGTGAAATAATTTCAAAAGGTATTGATATAATTGAAAAATAATTGGAATACCAGAAGAAGAGAGAGAGAACATAACAGAATATTTAAAATAATAATGGCTAAGAATTTTCCAAAATTAATGACAGACACCAAACAACAGATACAGAAAACTCATATAACACCTAGCAAGTTAAATGCTGAAAACATACCCTTGATATATCTTACTCAAACTGCATCCAACCAAAGACAAAGATAAAATCTTAAAAGAAGCCAAAGGTTAGGAAACAACAACAAATACCTTATTTATAGAGGAACAAAGATAAGAATTACAGCAGAAACCGTGGAAGCAAAAAGAGAATGAAAAAGGGGCGCCTGGGTGGCTCAGTCATTAAGCGTCTGCCTTCGGCTCAGGTCATGATCCCAGGGTCCTGGGATCGAGCCCCGCATCAGGCTCCCTACTCAGCGGGAAGCCTGCTTCTCCCTCTCCCACTCGCCCTGCTTGTGTTCCCTCTCTTGCTGTGTCTCTGTCAAATAAATAAATAAAATCTTTAAAAAAAAGAGAGAGAGAATGAAATGAAATATTTAAAGTGTTTTTTTAATAAGTCACCAACCTAGAATTCTATACCCAGCAAAAGTATCCACCAACAGTGAAGGAGAAATAAAGACTTTCTCAGATAAGAAAAACTTAAAGGACCTCATCAGCAGCAGAACTGACCTATAGGAAATGTTTAAAGAATTTCTCAAGGAAAAGAAAACTTGGATCTATTTCTCAAGGTCAGAAACTTGGATTGATGTAAAGAAAGGAAAGGTACTGGGGAAAGATAAATGAAGTTAAAATAAAATCTTTAATTTTCTTATTCTTATTTTTCTAAAATGTAACTGTTTAAAGTAATAATGGTAACAATGTGTTGGGTGATTATACCATATGGATAAGTGAAATGAATGACAGCATTGTCATAGGGATAGGAAGGAAAAATTGAGACTACTCTTTTATAAGGTACCTGTACTACATGTGAAGTGGTAAAGTATTACTTGGACTTAGATCAATTAAAAATAATAATTAAAATTATAGGCATTTGCCTAAAGTTGCTGAAATATAATTCAATACAAGAAGGGAAAGACATAAGTAAACTATATAATCCAGAAAAGAGAAGGCTTATGTATACATATGTGTGTGATTAGGGGCTGAGGAGCAGGGAAGGGTGCCATGGTGGAGAATACAAAAATATTTGAAGATGTCTTGTCAAAGAAGAATCAGGCATAGGGGTGCCTGGGTGGCTCAGTTGGTTAAGCATCCAATTCTTGGTTTCAACTCAGGTCATGATCTCAGGGTCCCATGTCGGGCTCCTCATTCAGTGAGGAGTCTGCTTCCCCGTTCCCCCTGCCCACCCCACCCTCATGCTCATGCACTCTTTCTCTCAAATAAATAAATAAAAATCTTTAAAAAGAAAGAAGAATTAGGCATATTCTTCATTGTCCCTGAAGGCAGAAATGGTACAAATAATTAAGAACTACAGAAAATTCAGATTAATAAAAAGATAAATTTTCTAGGCATTAAAGCTGTCCAAACACAGGGTACACTGCTTGAAAGGTAGTGATCCCTTCAACAGTAGAATTTTTCAAGCACAGGCTGAAAGATGACTGGAAATGATATTGTAGAGTGCATCCTTCATTGGACCAGTAAAAGAGAGAGGTAGGGAAAAAATGGCCTTGAAAACCACTTGGAACTTTACAATTCTATGATCCTACCTTTTGAGTTAGAAAAAAAAAAAAAATCCTATCCTGGATAAATCCTATGAAACTTGGAGTTTTTCATCATTAGCACAATAAAGATGGCAGTGAAGCATCTGAATTTTAAGGACATTTTAACATGTTTAGGGTCTGGATTACTTGGCTGCAGGCATCTAAATATAACTCTGGCTAATGTGGGACATTTTGGGAAAAACATCAGAGAAATCACAGGCTTGAATGAAGGCTAGAGAACCAACTTTGGCATCAGGATTCCTCAAGGGAGCTCCAGACAGCTAGGAAATAGGAACTGCCTCAGAACAAAAATAATAAAGTCAATTTTCCCCTGCTGTGATGAATATACTCCAACTTTTATTTATTTTCAGCCTTCTCAAGATCCAAAACCTCCAATAAAAAGTGTTTGATTGCCTGTGCTTAGTTCATGGACACACATTGGCTGTGAGGGGGAAGAGAAGGACAGCCTAGACTCTAGGGTTTCTGACCTTTATTGGGGGAGGGGGGCAGGCACTGGCTCTATCTCTCTATCTCAGTCAGAGTCATTCAGGAAAATGGAAGCCACATTGGTTATTTTTTTTTAAGATTTTATTTATATATTTGACAGAGCGCAAGAGAGAGCACAAGCAGGAGGATTAGGAGAGGGAGAAGCAGGCTAACTGCTAAGCAGGGAGCCCAATGAGGGATTCAACCCCAAGGACCCTGGGATCATGACCTGAGCCAATGGCAAATGCTCAACTGACTGAGCCACACAGATGCCCCACAGTAGTTATTTTAACAGAGAGTTTTAATATAGGCTATTGAAGGACTGGAAAGTCAAACAAGAATGCTGAAGAAACACAGAGGTAATAAGTGCAGGAAGCGTTTACCATCCCAGGGCTGCCAGAGCAAAGGGAAGAGGTTGGGTTATCAGAATCCAAAAGCTTGGAGAAACTCTGCATTGCTGAAGTCCAACCTCTAAGAAAGAGAGCAGAGTCCAGCTGCTGCTGGTCTCTTCAGAGCTCAAAGGAAGGGCTTGCAAATCTAGACTCAGACCTCTGAGGAGGGAGATCTCTGCCAGGCTCCTGCTGGTAGGCCTAAGCCCAGCTCAAGAAGTGCTGCAAGAAGGTGCACATCAGAACAAACAGCAGCTACAGGGATGAAATACCATTCCTGGGGCATTGAAAACAGGAAGAGCAAGTAAGCCTCCTAGTCTCCACCTAGTGCCCTCTATAAACAGGAAGTCAGCTATCAAGGGAGACATGGGAATTTGCATAATCCCAGCCCCAATATCACAAGCCAGGTATAGCCGCATGAATGAGAGCTGACAGACAATTACTTAATCACTGGTACGTCATTGCACCAAGACCAACACATTGATTGAAGGAATCGTCCAGAGGAAAATGGGTTGCTTGGAAAAAAGCAAAGTGTTTTGGTTGCCCGGTGACCAAACATGGGAACATGGGAACTCCAGATGACTAGGAATAGCCACCTCCTAAGTATGTAATAAAAGATAGCTACCTCTCACAGTTTCTAAAAAGGTGGCAAAAATATTCTGATCTTTGAATTTAAGGGAGTAATGATTTTTGGGGGAAAGTCTAAAAATGATATAATGCTTCACCCACTCAATGTATGACTCCAGGTATATGGAACACAGAGATCAAAGAGCAAGCATAAATTTGCATAATTAAATGCTGATAGAGTTCATTCCTAAGTAACTGGTGATGGGCCTTTTGCAGAGCATATGAGAAGAAAGGAAAATCTCCTTAGAAATAGTCACTGGAGGGGCACTTGGAGGGTTCAGTCTGTGAAGCGTCCGACTTTTGATTTCAGCTCAGCTCATGATCTCAGGGTCCTGAGATCGAGCCTTGCATCAGGCTCCACACTGGGCATGGAGCCTGCTTAAGATTCTCTCTCTCTCAGGGCTCCTGGGTGGCTCAGTTGTTAAGCATCTGCCTTTAGCTCTGTTCATGATCCCAGAGTCCTGGGATCGAGCCCCACATTGGGCTCCCTGCTCAGCAGAGAGTCTGCTTCTCCCTCTGCCTGCTGCTCTCACTGCTTGTGTGCTCTCTCTCTATCAAATAAATAAATAAAATCTTAAAAAAAAAATTCTCTCTCTGCCCCTCTGCCCCATGCTCGCTCTCTCTCTCTCTCTCTAAAAGAAAAAGAAAGAAAGAAAGGAAAGAAAGGAAAAGTAAAGGAAATAGTCATTGGAATTCTGTACTAAAAAAATTGGCTTTGGATCAATTACAGACTGAAGTACCAAGAATCCTCTGCAATTAATGTTAAAGGCTCTGAAAAAGGGCACAGCAAATGCAAGGCAGACAGGGACATGAGAACTGGGGACACATGGAAAAGTCAACAAGTGACAGAGACAACCCAATCTAACAAGGACGGAAGCAGCTCCTCTGCATCAGGCTAAGCATTCTACTGATAACCACAGAAGAATCCAAAGTTAATACCAAACTCAAAAAAATAAAATTAAAAAATTAAGTGCACATACTAAACTAAAAAAAAAAAACAATATCAAAATCCCATAGTATATGACTGGCAGTTGTTAATATTTGTTTAAATTAAGTATATTGCCGTGGCTCCCAAGCTAGTGCTGGACAGATGTGGTTTAAAGAGGGGCATATGGCTCTAAGATGTACTCCATGAAAAGGAAAAGTATTCTGTGGTCTGCTGGGGGTTTCAGGATTCACATTAGCATATTAAAGGGCCTGAGAGCCTTGCTGTAAAGAGAAATGCTTACCTTCCACTCAGTGTATCCTCCATTTATTTCAATCAAGAAGCCTGGTTTCAATAAGCATCTCCCTGAATGGGTTGTTGTTTCTTTTTTTTTTTTTTTTCAGAACACGGTTTGCAATACATTGAATATATTGCTATACATTGTTTGTAAAAAGCATGTAATTCCCCATCTCATAGAATAAACTCATTTCTTTTCATCCTTTGTTGTCTTAATAAAATTAAAATGTTAAACCCCTCTAGATGTCATTTTTAAAAAATGTCCAGATCTGATGGTTTCAAACTGTTACTTGCAGGCAAGATTCTGGTGCCAAAGACAGGCCAGTTAAGCAACACTCCCCTCAGCATGCTGCCTTACTGGGCCCTCAGCATTTCTGGATGGGACCCATACAACTCATGTGGAGTATTTCCCTCTGGTGAGACACAATACAATTGCTCATAGGCAGCTTAACAGCTCTTATGGATAGACTAGACTCTTCCTTATTTTCCAAAAATTCCAAAATTGGTGACCATTTGGGGAAAAAAATAGGGAAAAATAAGGATTTACTAAATCAGAATTTCTGGTCTCCCAACCTAAATATAATTTGGCTAAAATAAAAAATGGACCTCTTTAAGAAGATGAAATACCTATTGGTGTATTCTGAAATTAGATAAACAACATCTCTCACCAATGGCAATTTTAACATATTCCAAGGTAATTTTACTCCACCTGATTGAGGAAAGAGGGGTCTCTCTCTACACCTATTTTGAAAACAAACTATAAAATGAGACGGGGGTGGAGAAAGATGGCGGAGGAGTAGGAGACCTGGATTTCGTCTGGTCTCAGGAATTCAGCTGCATAGGGATCAAACCATTCTGAACACCTATGAACTCAACAGGAGATCGAAGAAAAGAATAGCAACAACTCTCTGAACAGAAAAGCGACCACTTACTGGAAGGTAGGACCTGCGGAGAAGTGAATCTGGGAGGATAGATGGCGGGGGAGGGTGCCTCCGTCGGCCGTGTCTGGCAAGTGATAGAGCAGCAGAGCACAAAATCAGAACTTTTAGAAGTCGACTCCACTGAGGGACGTCGCTCCAGTGGCTAAGCGGGGGGTGGAACCCTCGTGGGACAGTGTGGTGTCAGGACCCTCGGGGTCACAGAAAGACCAGGGGTGCCTAAGTGTGGCAGAGCTCCCAGGTATGGGAGCAGGGAAGCTGGCTGCAGAGACAAGCCGAGGCGCGGGCTCTCAGCTCGGGGTTGCCTTAAACTGTGATCCGTGGCACAGTCGGGCCACTGCTCCTCCAGCAGAGACCCAACAAGCAGCAGATCTGGGGAGACTCCCCTTCCTCCTCCAGGAGGAGCAGCACAGGAGCAGATCCCAGGGATCTGCTGGGTTTAGAGACTCCACACAGGGTCAGGTGCCAGAGATAGAAACGCTCCGTCACAGGCCGGGTGAGCATGGAGTGCGGCCAGAGACTGGGGAGTCAGGAGTGACTGACTGCTTTTCTCTGGGGGCTCACTGAGGAGCAGGGCCCGAATTCTCAGCTCCTCTGGGGCAGAGATTGGGAGGCCGCCATTTTCACTCTCATCCTCCAAAACTGTACAGAAAGCTTGCAGGGAACAAAAGCTCCCGAGAGCAAACCTGAGCAGATTACTTAGCCCAGACCTGGCAACGGTGGGGCAGTTCCGCCTCCAGCAGCAACAGGCCCCTCCCCCAGAACATCAGCAAAAACAACCCGCCAAGACCAACTTTACCGATCAATGAGAACGGCAGAATGCCAGCACCAGAGGAATACAGCACATAGAATTCATGGCATCCCTCCCTCCCCGATTCTTTAGTCTTTCAAAGTTAATTTTTTTAATTTTCTTTTTTTTTTTTTGAATTTTTCTTTTTCCCTTTTTCAACCAACATCTTATCAAACCTTTTTTAAAAAATCTTTTTTATTTTTCATTTTTAGAGTCATATTCTATCCCTTCATAGTAGTTAACCTTATTTTTGGTATATATATATAAGTTGTTCTCTCTTTAAAATTTTGGGATACAGTTTCTTCTAACAGACCAAAATATACCCTAAATCTCTAGTGTATGGCTTTGTTCTAGTCTCCTGCCTGATCACATTCTCTCCCTTTTTATTTCTCTTCTTTCTTTTTTCAACCAACTTCTTATCAATTCCTTTTATAAAATCTTTTATAATTTTCATCTTTACAATCATATTCCATCCCTTCATTGTATTTACCCTTACTTTTCTACATATATGTTTTTCTTTCTTTAAAATTTTGGGAGCCCCACTTTCTTCTAACAGACCAAAATACACCCAAAATCTAGTGTGTGGCACTGATCTATGCACCAGCCTGATCATATTTGATCATATTGATTTTTTTTGTTTTGTTCTGTTTTTGTTTGTTTTTATCTTTTTCTTTTTTTTTTTTTTTTTTTATTTTCCTTTTTTCTCTCTTTCCCTTTCTTTTCCCCCGGTTTCAGGTCTTTTCTGATTTGTTTGGAGTATATTTTCTGGGGACACTGTTACCCTGTTAGCATTTTGTTCTCTCATTCATCTATTCTCCTCTGGATAAAATGACAAGACGGAAAAAAATCACCTCAACAAAAAGAACAAGAGACAGTACCGACTGCCAGGGACCTGCTCAATACAGACATTAGTATGATGTTAGACCTAGAGTTCAGAATGATGATTTTAAAGATACTAGCTGGGCTTGAAAAAAGCATGGAAGTTATTAGAGAAACCCTTTTGGAGAAATAAAAGAACTAAAATCTAACCAAGTCAAAATCAAAAAGGCTATTAATGAGATGCAATCAAAAATGGTGGCTCTAACTGCTAGGATAAATGAGGTAGAAGAGAGAATCAGTGATATAGAAGACCAAATGATGGAAAATAAAGAAGCTGAGAAAAAGAGAAATAAACAACTACTGGATCATGAGGGCAGAATTCGAGAGATAAGTAATACCATAAGACGAAACAATTAGAATAATTGGGATCCCAGAAGAAGAAGAAAGAGAGAGAGGAGCAGAAGGTATATTGGAGCAAATTATAGCAGAGAACTTCCCTAATTTGGGGAAGGAAACAGGCATCAAAATCCAGGAAGCACAGAGAACCCCTCCCAAAATCAATAAAAATAGGTCAACACCCCAACATCTAATAGTAAAACTTATGAGTCTCAGAGACAAAGAGAAAATCCTGAAAGCAGCTCAGAAAAAGAGATATGTAACCTACAATGATAGAAACATTAGATTGGCAACAGACCTATCCACAGAGACCTGGCAGGCCAGAAAGGACTGGCATGATATATTCAGAGCACTAAATGGGAAAAATATGTAGCCAAGAATACTATATCCAGCTAGGCTGTCATTGAAAATAGAAGAAGAGATAAAAAGCTTCCAGGACAAACAAAAACTAAAGGAATTTGCAATCATGAAACCAGCCCTACAAGAAATATTGAAAGGGGTCTTCTAAGCAAAGAGAGAGCCCAAAAGCAACATAGACCAGAAAGGAACACAGACAATATACAGTAACAGTCACCTTACAGGCAATACAATGGCACTAAATTCCTATCTTTCCATAGTTACCCTGAATGTAAATGGGCTAAATGCCCCAATCAAAAGACACAGGCTATCAGATTGGATAAAAAAACAAGACCCATCAATATGCTGTCTGCAAGAGACTCATTTTAGACCCAAAGACACCCCCAGATTGAAAGTGAGGGGGTGGAAAACCATTTACCATGCTAATGGACACCAAAAGAAAGCTGGGGTGGCAATCCTTATATCAGACAAATTAGATTTTAAACCAAAGACTGTAATAAGAGATGAGGAAGGACACTATATCCTACTTAAAGGGTCTATCTAACAAGAAGATCTAACAATTGTAAATATCTATGCCCCTAACATGGGAGCAGCCAATTACATAAACCAATTAATAACAAAAGTAAAGAAACACATCAACTACAATACAATAATAGTGGCGGCTTTAACACCCCCCTCACTGAAATGGACAGATCATCTAAGCAAAAGATCAACAAGGAAATAAAGACTTTAAATGACACACTGGACCAAATGGACTTCACAGATATATTCAGAACTTTCCATCCTAAAGCAACAGAATACACATTCTTCTCTAGTACCCATGGAACATTCTCCAGAATAGGTCACATCCTAGGTCACAAATCAGGTCTCAACTGGTACCAAAAGATTGGGATCATTCCCTGCCTATTTTCAGACCACAATGCTTTGAAACTAGAACTCAATCACAAGAGGAAAGTCGGAAAGAACTCAAATACATGGAGGCTAAAGAGCATCCTACTGAAGAATGAATGGGTCAACCAGGAAATTAAAGAAGAATTTAAAAAATTCATGGAAACAAATGAAAATGAAAACACAACTGTTCAAAATCTTCGGAATACAGCAAAGGCGGTCCTAAGATGAAAGTATATAGCAATACAAGCCTTTCTCAAGAAGCAAGAAAGGTCTCAAATACACAACCTAACCCTACACCTAAAGGAGCTGGAGAAAGAACAGCAAATAAAGCCTAAACCCAGCAGGAGAAGAGAAATAATAAAGATCAGAGCAGAAATCAATGAAACAGAAACCAAAAGAACAGTAGAACAGATCAACGAAACTAGGAGCTGGTTCTTTGAAAGAATTAACAAGATTGATAAACCCCTGGCCAGACTTATCAAAAAGAAAAATGACCCAAATCAACAAAATCATGAATGAAAGAGGAGAGATCACAACCAACACCAAAGAAATACAATTATAAGAACATATTATGAGCAACTCTATGCCAGCAAATTAGATAACCTGGAAGAAATGGATGCATTCCTAGAGATGTATCAACTACCAAAACTGAACCAGGAAGAAATAGAAAACCTGAACAGACCTATAACCACGAATGAAATTGAAGCAGTCATCAAAAATCTCCCAACAAATAAAAGCCCAGGGCCAGATGGCTTCCCAGGGGAATTCTACCAAACATTTGAAGAAGAATTAATACCTATTCTTCTGAAACTATTCCAAAAAATAGAAATGGAAGGAAAACTTCCAAACTCGTTTTGTGAGGCCACCATTACCTTGATCCCAAAACCAGACAAAGACCCCATCAAAAATTACAGACCAATATCCTTGATGAACATGGATGCAAAAATTCTCACCAAAATACTAGCCAATAGGATCCAACAGTACATTAAAAGGATTATTCACCACGACCAAGTGGGATTTATCCCTGGGCTGCAAGGTTGGCTCAACATCCACAAATCAATCAATGTGATATAATACATTAATAAAAGAAAGAACAAGAACCATATGATCCTCCCAATAGATGCAGAAAAAGCATTTGACAAAGTACAGCATCCTTTCTTGATCAAAACTCTTCAGAGTATAGGGATAGAGGGTACATACCTCAATATCATAAAAGCCATCTATGAAAAACCCACAGCAAATATCATTCTCAGTGGGGAAAAACTGAGAGATTTCCCCCTAAGGTCAGGAACGCAGCAGGGATGTCCACTATCACCACTGCTATTCAACATAGTATTAGAAGTCCTAGCCACAGCAATCAGACTACAAAAAGAAATAAAAGGCATCCAAATTGACAAAGAAGAAGTCAAATTCTCACTCTTTGCAGATGATATGATACTTTATGTGGAAAACCCAAAAGACTCCACCCCAAAACTGCTAGAACTCATATAGGAATTCAGTAAAGTGGCAGGATATAAAATCAATGCACAGAAATCAGTGGCATTCCTATACACCAATAACAAGACAGAAGAAAGAGAAATTCAGGAGTTGATCCCATTTACAATTGCACCCAAAACCATAAGATACCTAGGAATAAATCTAACCAAAGAGGCAAAGAATCTGTACTCAGAAAACTATAAAATACTCATGAAAGAAATTGAGGAAGACACAAATGGAAAAACGTTCCATACTCATGGATTGGAAGAACAAATATTGTGAAGATGTCAATGCTACCTAGAGCAATCTACACATTTATGCAATCCCTATCAAAATACCATCAACTTTTTTTCAAAGAAATTGAACAAATAATCCTAAAATTTGTATGGAACCAGAAGTGACCCCGAGTAGCAAGAGGAATGTTGAAAAAGAAAAGCAAAGCTGGTGGCATCACAATGCCAGACTTCAAGCTCTATTACAAAGCTGTGATCATCAAGACAGTATGGTACTGGCACAAAACCAGACACATAGATCAATGGAACCGAATAGAGAGGCCAGAAATGGACCCTCAACTCTATGGTCAACTAATCTTCAACAAAGCAGGAAAGAATGTCCAATGGAAAAAAGACAGTCTCTTCAACAAATGATGTTGGGAAAATTGGACAGCCACATGCAACTGGAATGAAACTGGACCATTTCCTTACACCACACACAAAAATAGACTCAAAATGGTTGAAAGACCTCAATGTGAGACAGGAGTCCATCAAAATCCTAAAGGAGAACACGGGCAGCATCCTCTTCGACCTCAGCCACAGCAACTTCTTCCTAGAAACATCGTCAAAGGCAAGGGAAGCAAGAGCAAAAATGAACTATTGGGACTTCATCAAGATAAAAAGTTTTGCACAGCAAAGGAAACAGTCAACAAAACCAAAAGACAACCGAGACAGAATGGGAGAAGATATTTGCAAATGACATATCAGATAAAGGGCTAGTATCCAAAACCTATAAAGAACTTACCAAACTCAACACCCAAAGAACAAAGGATCCAATCAAGAAATGGGCAGAAGACATGAACAGACATTTTTCCAAAGAAGACATCTAAACGGCCAACAGACACATGAAAAAGTGCTCAATATCGCTCGGCATCCAGGAAATCCAAATCAAAACCTCAATGAGATACCACCTCACACCAGTCAGAATGGCTAAAAGTAACAAGTCAGGAAATGATAGATGTTGGCGGGGATGTGGAGAAAGGGGAACCGTCCTATACTGTTGGTGGGAATGCAAGCTGGTGTAGCCACTCTGGAAAACAGAATGGAAGTTCCTCAAAAAGTTGAAAATAGAGCTACCATACAACCCAGCAATTGCACTACTGTGTATTTACCCCAAAGATACAAATGTAGGGATCCAAAGGGATACATGCACCCCGATGTTTATAGCAGCAATGTCCACAATAGCCAAACTATGGAAAGAGCCAAGATGTCCATCGACAGATGAATGGATAAAGAAGATGTGGTATATATATACATTGGAATATTATGCAGCCATCAAAAGGAATGAACTCTTGCCATTTGCAATGACGTGGGTGGAACTGGAGAGTGTTATGCTGAGTGAAATAAGTCAATCAGAGAAAGACATATATCATATGAGCTCACTGATATGAGGAATTCTTAATCTCAGGAAACAAACTGAGGGTTGTTGGAGTGGTGGGGGATCGGAGGGATGGGGTGGCTGGGTGATAGACACTGGGGAGGGTATGTGCTGTGAAGTGTGCAAGACTGTTGAATCACAGATCTGTACTTCTGAAGCAAATAATACATTATATGTTAAAAAAAAAGAAGAAGAAGAAGATAGCAGGAGGGAAAAAAAGGGGGGGAATCGGAGGGGGAGATGAACCATGAGAGACTGTGGGCTCTGAAAAACAAACTGAGGGTTCTAGAGGGGAGGGGGGTGGGAGGATGGGTTAGCCTGGTGATGGGTATTAAAGAGGGCACATTCTGCATGGAACACTGGGTGTTATATGCAAACAATGAATCATGGAACACTACATCAAAAACTAATGATGTAATATATGGTGATTAACATAACATAATAAAAAAAATGTGAGTGGGCGCCTGGGTGGCTCAGATGGTTAAGCATCTGCCTTCGGCTCAGGTCATGATCTCAGGGTCCTGGGATCGAGTCCCGCATCGGGCTCCCTGCTCCTTGGGAGCCTGCTTCTCCCTCTGCCTTTCTCTCTCGCTCTGTCTCTCATGAATTAAAAAAAAAAAAAAAAAAAATCTTAAAAAAAAAAATGAGTAAATAAAAGAAATAATAAATGATTTTAGCAAAGTTTCAGAGCACAAAAATCAACACAGAAAAATCAGTTGTGTTTCTATACACTAAAAATGATCAAAAATGCAAATTAAGAAAACAGCCACATTTACTGTAGCATCAAAAAAATAGAGCTTAAGGGCGCCTGGGTGGCTCAGTTGGTTGGGCGACTGCCTTCGGCTCAGGTCATGATCCCAGGGTTCTGGGATCGAGCCCCACATCGGGCTCTCTGCTCAGCAGGAAGCCTGCTTCTCCCTCTCCCACTCCCCCTACTTGTGTTCCTTCTCTTGCTGTCTCTCTCTCTTTCTGTCAATTAAATAAATAAATAAAATCTTTAAAAAATATATAGAACTTAAGAATAAACTTAACCAATGGGGTGAAAGATTTGTACACGTAAGACTACAAAACATTTGTAGTATTTCTTGCTTCTTCAAATAAAAGAAGATACAAATTAAATGCAAGACATCCTGCACTCATGGATTAGAAGACTTAATATTGTTAAAACATTCTTACCCAAAGTGATCTACAGATTCAGTGCAATCCCTACCAAATTCCAATAACATTTTCTTTTCAGAAATAAAAATAAAATCCTAAAATTCACATGGAACATCAAGAGATCTCACATAGCCAGAACAATCTTGAAAAACAAAGCTGAAGGCCTCACATTTCTTGATTCCAAAACAAGAGTCAGACATGAAGGGAACCAGTGTTTACTCCCACCAAAGCATCTTTCTTGTCTCATCACATACTATCGGCTATGTGTCCATGCAATGACTCCAGGACCAATATGTAAAGATACTGTTCAATATTGAGCAACCCAAGGGCAATTAATATGCTTGCTTTGAAAGGATGTTATTGTTTCTTGTTGTTTATTTTTTTGTTTCTTGCCATACATGGTGGAATTTTAGAATTTTCCAAGCTGTTCTAATCAGGGTTAATTTTCTTAAAGAACAGAGATCTTCTCCAGAAAATGGAAGTTTATTGAAAGAGTATAGTAAGTACTGCAGAAATCCATGATTGGGGCTTATTGCCCAACAGGGTCTCACAGGAGGTGGATGAAAATTAAGGCTCCTCTCTATGCATCATTTTTATGCTATAGGCTGATGATTTAGATGTAAACTCCAGCTGAGACTGGCTGAAGTTAGATCTCTTACTCAGTTTCTTCAATTTCATTACTGATAAGAGGGGCTAATGAAGTGCAGTGTTTAAAACAATATCCAGAATGGAGTAATCTCAGTATTTTTGCAGAGTTCCTTTATCTATAGTCTATTTTTCTCTACTTATTAATTAGCTTCCACTTGACCCAACAGGATGGCTGCCCTCTCCGCCCATTTTCTGTTCAAAAGCCTGCTGTCTGCAAACTTACGTCTCCCAGTTTGAATTCTTGAGCGAGAGAGAAGTCAGTTCACTGCCAGCTAGGTTCTACAACATGCAAAAATGCCCCTTGTTCTGGACAGGTCAAGGAACAAGGCATGTCTAATACACAGAAATTGTGTTTCTTCTCCCCTTATATATATGAGACCTTTACCATTCCACTAGACAGTGAGGAAGTTTCCACCAGAACATATCTCCAATACCAAAATACACAGTGGGGAAACAGTATTTATAATTTATTTTTTAGTGCTCTGCAAAGTTGGTGTTTTTGTGCTATTTTATGGATGAAGAAACTAAGACAAAGAAAGATTGAGTTGTCCATGCTACAGTGAGAGTAAATGGCAGAACAAGCACTTCATTTTAATCGTTAGCTCCAAAATCACTATTTTCTCCATATTAATTACTTAACTACTTAAGTTCACTTTTCCATAAACTTTGCAAAACATAAAAATCCTATTGGGTTTTGTTTTTTTTTAAGATTTTATTTATTTATTTATTTGAGAGCTGTGTGGAGAGAGGGAAAAGGAGACTCCACACTGAGCACAGAGCCCGATGCAGGGCTCGATCCCACAACCCTCAGATCATGACCTGAGCTGAAATCAAGAGTCGGAGGCTTAACTGACAGCCACCCAGGTGTCCCCATAAGAATTCTATTGTGACCTGAATTATAACTTGGTCTGTAATGAATTTGTTTGCTACTTGATATAAGGAACTTCTCCCATATTAACTACTTTCCCTCTCTAATCTTTTGATTGCCTATTAATATGACTTTAAAATTAGCATCAACCTAACAAAAGAGTATTTAGCTGCAAATAAAAAAAATAAATAAAAATACATTTTCTCTCAAAAAATGTATATTTGGGAAGAAGAATTATAGATTATTTTCATTATTTTATTTCCTTTTTTACATGATATTTGTGCATGCTGTCTACAGTGTTCTCAGCAAAGGCATAAAATGACTGCCTTTAAAAAAAAACAGGCACTCTCCCCAGATTCCTCCTTGGTGTTATATTTTTCAATTTTCTACAGAAAAGCAATTTAGAAAGAAAAAATGGGGGGAGAGATGTGGAAAGAAAGGAAAAGAGACACATATTTCCCTTACACAGCTCATTCTTAGAGATTATGAGCACTCCTTGAAAATAGAGTCGTTCTCAGAAATGCTAGAATTATTGTTCAAATACAATGTACAAGGATTGTCCACTTCAGCCTTGTTTGTGATAATAGAAAATTAGATGCAATCTAAAGCCCATTGTCGGGACACCACTCAAGTATTACCTGCTTAATCAGATCCCTGTGAAAGCTATCCAGTCTGAACACTATGAAAGCAATTTCAGCTCCCTCTCAGATCAATCCTAGAATTTTAAACTGACAGGGACCTTCAAGAGCATCTAAATAACACTCTTCACTTTATACCTAAGGAAACGTAGTCCCAGTAATATTATGCGACCTATTCAACATCATACCTTCAGTTGGCACCTAGTTAATAATCAAATAAAATAGAAGTCCTCTTATTCACGGAAAACAGAACCAATAGCTGGTTGGTAAATAGAAAAAGCTAATTAAAATGTACAATCATAAAAAATTATTGCAATTATATTTTTCTCTTAATATATCTAAATCTATGCAAATTCACATTTTTTGGTCATTGTTGGACCAAGGGTTTCTCTGAGAATGGGCACACTGATTGGAGTTCCAAATCTTTCTTCTTATATAGCCACATCTATAATGCATTTATGCATTGCCTATGACTTCCCACTGCAATTTCTTTAAGTGAATACTTAAGGAATTTTGCACAGCAATCTAAGGGCAGAATCCTTTTAGAATTTTATCACCCATTTTCCGTGTTTTATAATCGTCTCATGCCTACTTCGACAGCAATTTCTTTTAGCAAACACCTTTATTGAGCCTTTTGAAAGCATTCAACTTGGTCTTAGCCCTTCCATTTCATTGGTCTACATAATATTTAATTAAATAACATAAGAACAATAACAATTGGACTGGCATGCAGAGATTTCAGATAAACTAAACTGGCTTCAGGTAAATATGGAAGTAGATGTACCCAGGCACACTAGGAAGAAGCATGCTACCTACAGTTAGCTTTCAGTGTATCAGAAGCAACAGTGAGCGTTATTTATTCATGGAGGGAATGGCAAGCTTCCATTAATCCAGAGATTCAAGTAAGTAGAGATTGGCCAAGAGAGCGTCTACTGTAGTTGAACTTAAAAGTAAGTTTTCTCAACTCAAGATTCTCTCCACCATATTCAAATTAATCTCTAGCCAACTATGTGATAATAAATTCAGTGATATCTTAAAAACAGACTACATGTCTTAAAGGCAGATACCTATGTTTTCTTTTCCCATTACATTTGCAGAAAGAGGTTGAAGGGAAAGAGATAGCAACACTGAAACATGCCACTGACAGCTCTGCTTATTCAGCAATTACTGTTTCCTTTTTAACCTTTCTATATGAGAATTGAATGCTAATGAAAGCGAATCAAAATGTTACATTTTTATCAGTCAGGGTTCTCCACGGTAGACAGAGAGATGATAGGTAGGTGATGGTAAATTTTAAGGAAGTGGCTCATGTGATCGTGGGGCCTCACAAATCCTACACTTGTAGAGCAGGCTACCAGGCTGGAAACTTCAGGCAGGATTTCTGTTATAGTCTTGAGCAGAAATGCAGAATTCTTTCTCTTTTTTGGCTTCTAAAGCCTTCAACTGATTAGATGAAACCCACTCACATTATTAAGGATAATGTCCTTTACTTAAAGTCAAAAGTGTAAATGTTAATCACATCTACAAAATACATTTACAGTAACATCTAGTATTTGGCCAAACAACTGGGCACCATAACCTAGCTAAGTTGACACATAAGATTAAATATCACTATATCCTATATGGCAGAGTACATTGGGTGATTTTAAAGCAAAATTGGAATCATTAAGATTTTCAGGCATTTCCATTTTCTTTATCACCAAAAACAAACCAAAAAAAAAAAAAAACAAAAAACAAAACAGGTTTTCAGTCAAATTAGAGCAAACATTTTCTAAATAATCTCTTTCATTGTATTCTAGGCCCCTGTGCTTTTTATCCAGTTGGCTTATAGATGGAGGCAATTCATGCTTTAATAATGCAAATGCTATACCTTCATTAAAACAAAAAGATGCACTTGGAAATATGTGTCTCATTTGTTATATCAGAGGAAAGTGGGATGCTTTCTCTACAATCTCAGAAACTCTAGCAAACTAGAGAAGGTCCACCAAGAATCCAGTTTTCAAGATCCCCAACAGAAATGGGGGAGAAAATTTAGAAGCTTGGTAACTAGAGGAAACAGCTGTCTCTAAGGAGGAAGGGAAACTGATTTTTGGCACAGAAAATTCTCCAACCAAATTTGAAAGAAATTAGCTCAAGTTTCTTAAGAGAGAGGATTTTAATAAAATTTTAAAAGTTAGCTTACTCTTTGGGGAATCTAAGAAAACAATTGTGACACAAGTGGGAATGAAGCCCTCACTCATTTCAATGAGTGTGACATCCATAGCTCTCTGTAGTGTAATAAAGAATGTGGCTGGTCTTTGGCTTCCTGGTTCCTAGGAGGTAACCCTCAAATCCTTGGAATTTCCCAAGTGACAGGAGTGTCTTTGTTATTTATGGTGAGCCCCAAGGACCATATCTGAGTTGGCGGGGGGATGTTGGCCATGCCAGAAACACCAACCATGTATAAACAATGAAACCCCAGTGGAAATTCTAGACACTGGAAGCTCAGGTGAGCTTCCTGCTAGTTGACACATACTGATGCGCTAGGAGAAATCATAATTATCACACTTACCTGAATTCTAGGAGTCATTCTAGCAAATTATCAAACCTGAGATGGGTAGTGGGAACTCCCATATTTGTAACCAGTTGGTCAGAAGTACAGGTGATCTGGAAATCCCCAAGTTGTGGCTGGTGTCAGAAGTGAGGGCGATCTTGCTGGAGAGTGCCCTTAACCTGTGAAGACTGAGCTAATCCTGAGTAGTTAGCATCACAATTGTATTACACTCTCAAAACAGAGATCACTAGGACACTAGGAGGGAAGTGAGGGAGCTGGAGGCACAGGCAACTTTTAGGAATTTTAGAATTCAGAGACTTCACCTTACACCATATTAAATATATTAAAATATTCTCACATCCCCAGATTAAATATCATTTTTCTTTGAGAAATCGAAAGGCTTTTCATAATTTTGTTTTTGAAACAATTATCTGATTTTTGAAAAATTATCTATAAATACTCATTTATTATTAATAATACCTTCTCAGCAATCATTGTGATACTTGGGAAATCTTGAGACGTGAGAAAAATCCAACCTACAAATTATTTTCACATGTAATAAAGTTGTTACGGATTCTAAACTTAGCATTTAATGAAGTTGGCATGATGCCTCGAGTGCATAATGTACAGATGCATCCCAGCGATTCTGCAGGATGGGGACAGGGAGTCAACACTAAGTACATGTCTTAGTCAGCTCAGGCTGCAAAATGAAGTACCACAGACTGACTGACTCAGACAAAAGAAATTTATTTGCTCACAGTTCTGGAGGCTGGAAAACCAAGATCAAGGTTTCACAGATTCTGTTCCTGATGAGAGTCTACTTCCTGTAGAAGAAGGTGTCTTCTCACTGTATCCTTTGGCGGAGAGAGAGAGAGAAAGAGTTCTGATCTCTCTTCCTCTTTTTATAAGGACATTAATCTATTGGATTAGGGCCCCACCTTTATGGCTTTAATTACTTCCTAAACACCCTATCTCCACATGTGATTATGTTGAAGGTTAAGGCTTCAGCATATGAATTTTGGTGAGATGCAATTGAGTCCATCATAGTACAGGGTGATTTTTTTTGTTATTAATTTATATTTTGTTCTTTCTCATTTCACACTCTAAGCAAACAGCTAGGCCTTTGGGCACCTTCTCTGGGGCATTTGTGTTGTGGTGTGGATAACAGAAACTGCTGAGAGCTCACCGTCTTTCCTGGCTTGTGTTTTACAGTCTTTGCATACAAGAACTAGTTAAGGTGATAGGGCCAGGAGAGAAGGGGGAAAGCAAGTGCCTTCAAAGGGTTAAGAGATAGAGGGCCCTCCCATTTCTCCAGGCACCAACCATACAAGCCTTCCAGATTCTTGGCACAACAAGGAAAGACAAGGGTGCCCCCAGAATAACCGAGTTTTAACATCCTACAACTAGCAGGGCAGAACAAGCAACTTAGAAAATAGAGCTATTTTTCTGGAGATAAAGGTATTACCATTTTGTTCCCAATGTGATTATTATTCAGGCCCCGGATGGCCTTCACCCTAGCTGTGTGACTGGTAAGGCAGGGATTATGCTCACTTCAACTTAAGAACCAAGTTTTCAGACCCGTGGGTGGCTCAGTCGGTTAAGCGTCTGCCTTCTGCTCAAGTCATGATCCCAGGGTCCTGGGATCGAGTCACACATCAGGCTTCTTGCTCAGCGAGGAGTCTGCTTCTCTCTCTGCCTGCCGCTCCCCGGGCTTGCACTCTCTCTCTCTCTCTAACAAATAAATAAATCAAATCTTAAAAAAAAAAAAAAAGAACCAAGTATTCAATTCATTCATTAAAATATATATATTTATAAAGCACCTACTATGTGCAGAGAACTATGTGCTTGTGCTAGGGAAAATTTAATGGGCATAATGCCAGCCTGTATGGCATCTGCCAAGAAACACAACCATTAAATAAAAAATTACAATAAAATGTGAAACATTAAGTGATGATTCAGGTTGTCAGTGTCATGAGTGCACAAGGAGAGCTTGAAGAGCAGTCATAGGAAGTGGTCAAAATCAAAGAATGGACAAGACGTAGCCAAGCAACAAGGAAGAAGGAAGACCAGTCCAGAAATGAGGAAACAATTCTCCTTATCAAATCTTGAAGAACTAGCCACCGAAGCCCTGGAGGGTCATCAATTTCAACCAGACACTCAGCATAAGAATCCTCTCCATAGGATACCGACACATTGTGGTCCAAACTTTGCTGAAAAAATACGGCCCCTGCCTGACTCACCAGTAGGATATTCACCACTTCATATTTGAGGACTTAAACTAGACGAGCTGATGGTGGTTGGCAGATGCAGCAACAACGGATGACAAATAAGTGACAGCTGGTAGCCTGACATGACAGCTGTCATGCAAAGAGTTGTACTGGCACAAAGAACGGTAAGTCCTAATAATGATACCAAGGATGTAGAAATACCCCTTAGAAAATGTTCTCTTAAAATTAATTAAAACAGGGGCACCTGGATGGCTCAGTTGGTTAAGCCACCGACTCTTGATTTCAGCTCAGGTTGTGATCTCAGGGTCATGAGATGGAGCCCTGCAACATGCTCAGCATGGAGTCTGCCTAGACATTCTCTCTCCCTCTGCCCCTCCCCCCACTCTCACCCTCTCTCAGAAATGAGAGAAATTTAAAATTTATTTTAAAGTTTATTTTAAAAAAATAATTTAAAATTTATTTCATTTAAAATAAATTTAAGATTTAAAAAAATAATTAAGACATAAAAGTTTGGATGCCACAATTGCCAGAAAATTCACATATTTAGGGGCACCTGGGTGACTCTGTGGGTTAAATGTCTGCATTTGGCTCAGGTCATGATCCCCAGGTCCTGGGATCAAGCTCTGCATGGGGCTCTCTGCTCAGTGGGGAGCCTGCTTCTCCCTCTCCCTCTGCCACACCCCCTGCTTGTGTTCTCCTGCACACACACTCTCTCTCTCTCTTTCTCAAGTAAATAAATAAATTCTTTAAAAGAAAAAAAGAGGGTGCCTGGGTGGCTCAGATGGTTAAGCATCTGCCTTCGGCTCAGGTCATGATCTCAGGGTCCTGGGATCGAGTCCCTCATCGGGCTCCCTGCTCCTTGGGAGCCTGCTTTTCCCTCTGCCTTTCTCTCTCGCTCTGTCTCTCATGAATAAAAAAAAAAAAGAGAGAAAATCACATATTTAAAATCTCTCACTCCTAATAATGCTAGATTATAATATAGCCATATTACACATAACTATTAAAAAATACGGAAAGGGAGAAAGGAGAATTTGGAAAATAGCTTTCATCACAATAAATGAACTTACAAAAGCCAGTGGATATGTGGCCCTCTTGGTTCCCAGCCTCACATCTCCCAGTCAAATCGCAAAGATGCCAAAGGGAGAGAAGGCCCTGCAGCTCTCCCCGTCTCAATTCAGTCCGTGGCTCATTGGTTGAAATGTAGCCTATGTGGTTCCGGTCTGACTTTTCTAATGAGTTCACCCTGAAGAGAGAAAATCATTTCAATATACATTTAGTAAGCTATGTCATCAGTATGGCTGGTTTTGTTACATGGTTTGAATTTTGCCGATCTGTCATTCCTGCTCCTATCACACTATAAAAAAATAAAAACATTTTTAAGTGGACATAAATTACTAGCTTTACTCACTATGAGTGGAGCTGAGTTTATACTTTTTTCACTTAGCTAATTCTTATTTTAGAAGCTTAACTTTATGAGTTTATCTTACGCATTTTCACCACTTAACTCTTCTTATTGGAAGTTAAACTCTGGCTCGCCAAAAGGAATATGGTCATGAACTGGTACTCAATGCCAAAAGTAAGCAGCATTATGAAAATGTATTCCTAAGTCCTAGCTTTCCATGTTTTTAAACTTGAACTCTGGCTCTTAAAATATGTGAGATGTAGTAGTACCTCACCCTCTGACATATGGGGAAGCACAAATCCCCGATTCCCAATTAATACAGAAAAGGAGGGAAAGAAAGAATGAGAGAAAAAAAACAAGAGACATCCTTCATTTCATACGCTTCTGTAGCTATCAATGTGTGCGATTTTACCAAAACGAGACTCGAGCACATTAAATCACACATACGCGATGTTCGTCCCTCAGGCTGCAGGCTATAGCCTGGCTCCTATTTATTAAACCAGTCTCTTGTGAAGACTTGGCCATTTCACAATGTAGAGGTCATAGCGCAATGACTCCAAAGGAGCCTCGATTTCCCCTTCTTGAATAAACTGTTGCCTGGTATTCATGGCCCTGCTGGGAGTATTTTGAATTTCAAGTCATCCTAAAAGCATTTCTCCCACCTGCTCTTGCATATATTCAGGGCATCCTTTCATATCAAATTTCCAAACCAAGCCAACTTCATCCATAAGGCCCATGGTAGTAGAGAAGCCAATTTTTTTTTTTTTTTTTTTTTTTTGACAGAGAGAGACATAGCGAGAGAGGGAACACAAGCAGGGGGTGTGGGAGAGGGAGAAGCAGGCTCCCCGCTGAGCAGGGAGCCCCACGCGGGGCTCGATCCCAGGACCCCGGGATCATGACCTGAGCTGAAGGCAGACGCTTAATACCTGAGCCACCCAGGTGCCCCGAGAAGCCAATTATTGATTCGATGTTTGCCTACTCCTACTTCAATTTTACCATATTTTCCACAGCATTCTATCTGTCCTCAGCTACTGCAGCCGAATGAAAGCACAAATGCAGCAGAGTCATAGGAAAGGCCCCTATGGGTCCGGTGTGGGTCTGTCTCTATACTGTGCCCAGAGGGCTACAGGACTCTGGTGGGCGAGATCTAGGTCATGTGTCTATACCTACAGAAAGCCAAAATGCATGGAGCAAAAATGCACTGTTTTCCAAAAGGAAAATCTGGATAGTATTTGCGGAAGGAGAAATAGATACTGGATCAACAATCACAAATTTTGTCTACTATAGCTCCCAAATTTTTTTTATCCCAAGATATACACAAAATTACATATGATTTAACATATCTCTTGAAACCACATATTTATTTCTCAATAAATGAGAAAAAACATAAATAACCTAACAGAAAAATGGGCAAAGTATACAAACATGGAGTTTATGGTGAAAAAGACAAACACAGGTAAAGCTGATCAACTGCACTTATAAGAAAAATCACAGTAAGAGATAATGTTCTTCACTGATCAACAATATAAATCACAAGATGCCATTTTTTAATCTTGAAAATGCTCATGGTTGGAAAATACCTAGTACATGCAAGGGTATAGAAAACAGCCTTTAGTAGAAGTGTTACGTTGGTATAAATTGGTAGAGAAGGATCTATCAAATAACTGTCAAAACTAAAATGCATGACTCAGTGACCCTAAGCTAGGAATTTACCTTACTGGTGTATCTGCAGAAATTCCAAGACATAAGTACAGAGATCTTCACTAGAGCATAATTAAATTGCAAACAAACCAACTAAAATTGAAAATAACCCAGTGTTCATCAGCAAATAACAGGACAAATGAACTATGATGCATCTACCTAATGGAACACTAGGAGAACATTAAAGAGATTTAAGAAGATCTGTATGTAGAAAAGCTTTCAGATATAGAAGCAGAGAAAAACAAGTACAGAACAGTATATTTTGTATGAAATCTTATGTGTGAACAGGAAAAAGGTCGATGCATATATGTGGAAATATACAAACTTTCCTGAAAATAATTGAACAGTTAATAGGGATTACCTTGCAAAAAGAAAAAAGAGGTTCCTCATTTTTCCAAGGTATACACTTCTCTACAAGTTGATGTTTCTAACCTTATAAATGTGTTATTTTGTTCTTTAAAATGTCAACAGGAATTAAGTGGGAAGAACACAAATCATTTTTATATTTTCTTCTTTATACGGTTCCGATTTATAAAAAGACTAATGTGTGTTAAACATTTTAAAGTGTATTCTTAAAAGAAGAATAACTTGATGGCATATTGGTATAACTTGATGGTACATAAGAAAATAAAAATAAGCACAACTTAGTAATTGGGAGTTTACTATATAATAGGCAACTCACTAAGCATTTTATATGTATCAATGTATATTATTACATGTAACCCTTATTATGAAGATTGATATTATGAAATGAGTACTTTATAATCCCTATTTTATTTTTAAAGATTTATTATTTATTTATTTAAGAGAGAGTGCATGCAAGCGGGGCCAGGGAGAGGGTCAACGGGAGAGGGAGAGAATCTCAAGCCAACTCCCTGCTGGGTGCAGAGCCCAACGCAGGGCTCCATCCAATCCTGAGATCATGACCTGAGCCAAAATCAAGAGTCAGAGGCTTAACCGACTGAGCCACCCAGGCCCCCCTTATCCCTGGTTTATAATGAGAAGAATAAAGCCAAGAGAAGCTAAGTAAATTGCCTAGGGCTCCTCACTGATAGAGACAGATTTAAACACAGATCACTCTGATTGTGATCAGTGTACTACCAAGGAATAATTTACACTACAAATGTAAATATTGCCATAGAAACTGTCTTTCCGTGGGGCTAGATTGTGGAAGAATATGCATTGCCCTGTATGTTACTAAGTCTTTAAATTAACTTGTAACATCCCTTTTAAGTTCCTGCCTAACTGAAGTTACAGAATTCAGGTGATCATAAATCCTGCCTTCCCCAGGATGGAGAAAATCAAATTAGAAGACTAAATACATAATATTCTTTTATAAATCGGGAGACCCTCCTCAAATATAATGTATTGTTAGTATTTAACAAGCCTTCCAAAGGACTGCAGGCTGACCGAGTTACTAATTGTGCTTCTGACCGAGGGAGGGCCTTCGCACTGAAGCACCAGGCTAGTGTTAGCAGTCTTCACCTACGGAGCTCACTGGGCTTCAGCTCCTTATTGAGTCTTGAGCCCAGACTATGAGGTAATAGTCTGATTCTCATTTTGAAACACATAAAACCCAAGGAGGTTAACTAATTTCCCTAAGGTCACACAGAAGTCACTGGTGCAGTTGGAATTGAAACAGAAGTTTCTTAATTCCCAGCCACTGCAATGCTCCCAGGGCAAAGCTCTTGTTGAATAATTACACAATGGCACAAGGGCACTTTACAATTCCATGGAGAGTCCCCAGAAGCAAAATATTTCATTTTAAAATTGAAAAATCTCAGACTTACTGAAGACTGATGTCGTCTCCAGCCTCCAAGTTATGCATCTTAAAGAATCTCTCGGGAAAGTCTCCCAGATATTCTACATAGTACATCTTGGCTCTAGGAACTTATCTGAAGGGCTGGTAAAGAACAGTACTGCTTTCTGGCCTGCAAATGTGTAAGGTTTTGTGTATAAGCTTTCCCCCTGAAAGCATCCATGTGGCATGTGAACGTAAATGACCAATATACCTTTG
Source organism: Mirounga leonina (assembly GCF_011800145.1). NCBI lineage: Eukaryota > Metazoa > Chordata > Mammalia > Carnivora > Phocidae > Mirounga > Mirounga leonina. The sequence continues at coordinate 21,805,602 of NW_023270415.1, read as the reverse complement.
CATAGAACTGCAGGAGGAGTCGCATGACTCTCCCTGAAATGAAATGAAATTGAGGTTAAAGCCTACAAAAGTCCACTCAAGGTTAGCAGTTCTTCCTAACGGGTCACTAACCTCAGATCCCCAAATAATAAGACAACTTCAAAAATCCTTAAAATAAGTGTTTTGATGGAATACAATGTGAAGGAGTTTAGCACAAATCCACCATAGAAAATCTGCATCAAGCCAAGATGATGCTGGCTAAAAAACAGATATCCGCAGGGTAACCTTTGGCCAATATGCAGATGGAGCAAGGAAGGAAGGAACAGTTACACACCTGCATGGCTACTTGGTGGGCAGACTGATCCTCTCCATCACTAACCCCTGCTCTTCTAAAAGACCAGAGAGAACTACAAGTCTTCTTTCCCTTTGGTATAAATACATGACCCAGGCTACATCAGCTGGGAACAGGAGTTAAGGGCTCTGAGTTGCCCAAATGTAATCCAAATGTGGCCAGGCAGCCTGCCCGGCTCTCCCTCAGAATGCAGTTTGCAAAGGGAAAATACCCACCTCACTCCAAAGGCACAGAAAGTTCTGTGGATTTTTCCCAAGGTTGTGGATAAACAGAGGAAGTGAATACCTCACACTTAGTTCTCTATACCCCTATTTCTTGCCCCCAGATTTCCACTTTCCACGGCAGTTGCTATAACTCTTCCCCCAGAGAGAGGCCGGTCAAGCTCTCCTTCACTCCTCTGGGCTCTTTCTCAGCTTCTTTTCCTGATTTGATTCTTCCTATTTACATTCCCACCCCATTGCCTCAGAGAATTTCCCCACATACTGTGATCCAGTAACTCAGCCAGCAAAGGAGACCAGGCAGAGCCAGGGCCTGGAGTGGGGAGAGGGGCCAGGATCCAAATCAGTGAGAAGAGCAGACCCTCAGAAACTGGAAGAGCTTGAAGCTGAGGCAGGACTCACCCCGCTCACCTATCAGGGTGTAAAACTACCCACAGAGCTAGTACTTATGCCTTCTGTCCCCAGCTTACAGACAAGTGATACACCTCTACCCATGTCTTCAAGGAACCAGAGGTGTGCTTCCTGGGATCAAGTCCCATGTCGGGCTCCCTGTTCAGTGGGGAGCCTGCTTCTCCCTCTACCCCTCCCCGCTCCCTCTCTCTTAGATAAATAAAATCTTTTAAAAAAATAAATAAATAAATTGTTGATGTGAATAAAGTGCTTAACATTTACTGAGGGCTCAGTTAGTATCTGTTATCATCATTATTCTCCTACACCGTGAACCTCCTCCACTCCTGCATCAAAGTTAAATGTAGGGGCGCCTGGGTGGCTCAGTCAGTTAAGTGTCTGGCTTCGAGTCAGGTCGTGATCCCAGGGTCCTGAGATAGGGCTTCCTGATCAGTGGGGAGTCTGCTTCTCCCTCTCCCTCTGCCCCCCCTCCCAGCTCATACTCATTCTCTCTCTCTCTCAAATAAATAAATAAAATCTTTAAAAATAAAAGTCAAATGTAGTTGAAGAAAGGAAAATGTTGAAAAGCATGAGTTGGCTGCAGTGATTCTCACGCTGTGGCCAAGGACTAAACTTATTTTCGATTTCCGATCTGTCCTGGTCTCACTGCATACGTCTAGAATGCAGCTCCTGCCACATGCAACTTGCTCTGTGAATTTGACGAGTGAACAAGTTAAACCGCATTTAATGAGTTCACTGATCATGAGTTCATCACACTGGGATGTCACAGCATTGTCATATTGTCAAAAATGTTTCTAAACACTTGTTCTCTATTGCTGTCATGGACCAGTAACAAGAGTTCTCAAGCCCACACTCTGAATAGTGGGTAGTGACCAGCCAGAGCTTGTGAACAAGGCTTCACCAGGCTGGATTGCTGTGAGTTCCAACAATCTGAGAGTGTACTTAGCTTACAGACAAGTGATACACCTCTACCCGTGTCTTCAAGGAACCAGAGGTGTGATTCCAACCTGTGACCCTGTCTCCAACCCAAGCCTACGGCCGAACAATCCCTGAGCCCCATGATCCTTCTGGTGCCTATTCCCTCTAGCTCCTCACATTTTCTCTCCAGCCCAACCTGGCACAGAGGGGCACTAAAGAAAAACCTACTTTCACAAGAAAACCATTTAATAAACTAATTCATGCTACCATGTTAGGGACTTGATAGGGGAAGGGAAGGGGAGGGGATAAAGACAAGATTTGAACTGCAAAATAGTAAATGACAAATAATGCTTCATATAAAGAAATGTTAAGACAGTTGCAAGTTTGGGTGAGAATGGGAAGGAACTGGAACCCTGATGCACTGCTATGGGAACATAAAATGGTGTAGCCCTTTGGAAAACAGTCTGGCATTTCTTCAAAATGTTAGGCATAGAGTTCCCATAGGACTTAGAAACTCTATTTTGAGGTATCTACCCAGGAGAAATAAAAACATCTGTACACACACACATACACACATGAATGTTTAAAGCAGCATTATTCATAACAGCCACAAACTAGAAACAACCCAAAGGTCCATTCACTGGTGAATGGAAAAATAAAATGTGGTGTCATCATAAAATGGAATACTCTTCAGCAATAAAAAGAAATGAAGTGCTGATACATGCTACAACATGAAAGAAACTTGAAAACACACTAAATGACAAAAGACAGGGAGAAAAGGCCATGTATGGTATGATCCCATTTATATAAAATGTCCAGCATTGGCAAGTCTCCAGAGATTGATAGTAGATTAGGGGTTGCCTGCAGCTGGGGGTGAAGTGGGCTGAGGGAAATGAGGAGTGACTGCTAATGGGCATGGGCTTTTTGTTTTGGGAGAGACAAAAATGATCAAAAGTTAAATTGTGATAGAAAAAATTAAATTGTGACGATGATTACATAACCCTGTGAATCCAGTGGAAAACACTGAACTGTATACTTTAAATGGATAAATTATGCTTGTTAATTATATCTCAAGAAAGCTTTTCAAACAAGTAAGATTATCATTTAATTATATATATATATAATTATAAATGATAAGATGCTTCAGCTAGGCAATAGTTTGGGGAGAGTGGTGGAGATACTTCCAGAAGCATCACACCATGTAGGGATAATCCTTATGTAGAATATACATAAATAAAAAATTTAAACTGCATAGACAAAAAGACTGGAATAATTTCCCTCACAATATGAAGAGCACTGCCTTTGTTTTGTGGAAGCAATTTTTTTTTCTCTCAAACCAACTCTTCTTTATTTAAAATGTGTTCCTGTGTTTTGGGGTTTTCATCTTATAGTAGAAAAGCATGATCCCAAAACATATAGGAAAGTGTTCTTTATATATGACCCACAGCTATCCACATGTGTTGACCTGTGTGGACATGAAAAGCTAGTCCTTGGAAGTGTTGAAGACACGTTGCCTTTAGCAGATGGGGATTGTGTCATCTTCTCTTCCCGAGGTGCTCATGACTTGTAGGCCACAGGCGCTGGGCATTGGGAAGTCCTAAAGGGAGAAAAAAACCCCGTGATGCTCCAGAGTCCCCTGTTCCAGAGCCAGGGTATGGCTGCCATCTCCTCTTCTCAGACAGGTTGTACTGACAGTTGGGTTTATAATTCTAGGTCTACGTAACCTGCCAAGGGAGAGACTTGGAGGGAGCGTTCACGTGGGATTCATTTTGGGGAGGCCCTGTTAAATATCCACCCTGGCAAAGAGTTTCTGCTGAAGGTTTGGGTTTGTTTGCTTTTTCATGGCACTCCTCTCTCTTCCAAACTTAATTTTTCCGCATCTTCTATGAATATAGTGTCCTCAAACAAATAACACATTTCAGGTACACATAACTGCTTTGCTATTTACAGAGCATTTGCAATGTAAATACAATGAGCTCAAGAGTATTCTTGTGTAAAGTGCTAACAAATATTTGTTCTGCTGGGGAGAGGCCCAGCCCTCCCAGGCTGGGATGGTGCTGGGGCCGGCCAAGAACAGCCTCAGTGAGGGCCCCAGGTCGCTAGCTCTGAGCTCCCCTCACACTTTGGCAGCCAAGGCAGCTGACCTCCTAACTCAGTGAAATTAAAAAAAACACTTAGTCACCAATGGAGATTCAAACAGTTTCATTCCTTGGCTTATCTCAGAGTCTGTGTTTCTAAAACAGAACTTAGTTTAGGAATAAAATGGTACTTTCCTTCATGTGTTTGCCAGGTCAGAGCGGCCCATACCTGAAGCTGTCCTAGAGTAGCGGTGAGCACTGTTTGCTGAGCCCTCCAGACCCTCTTCTGAACTCATGATGCTGAAGGCATCTGGAGGGGGCGGTAAGGGTGCCACGAAAGCCACAGTGAAATCTCATGATGCAAAGAAATGACAAAGTTACTTTCCTGAATGACTTCAGTCTCGGCAGAGAGAAGAGAAAGGGAGGCCAAGGTGGAGGAAAGGTAAGGAAGAGAAGGGAAGAGCTTTTCCACAAGCTTTCCACTTTCCACAAAGTATCACAACCCTTCAACGGCCTCCCATTGTTCTAAAGATAGAGCTCATGTTTGTCCTCTAAGCTGTGGAACCAGCCACCCCCCCATTGCTACATCTGGCTCACTTTCCCCTTGCTCTCTCTAATCCAGCCACACTCACCATACCCCTTTCCAGAACCAGGTCTTCACTGTTTTCCGCCTGCACCTCGCTTTCCTTCCCCTCTCCACTACATAATGCTTTATCATCCCTCAGCGCTCAGCCCACGAGTCAGTTCCTCAGGAAGCTTCCCTGATTTCCTGTCCAGTTCAAATCCCTGAGTAAAGGCTGTCAGGGTATCTGGCGCCTCTCCTATCTACATTTGTCATGGTTACGGCTTGTGCAGCTGTGTTGGTATTTGATTGCTTCTCTCCCTGGACAAAACAGTAAGCTTGCGAGGACGAGAGTCAGAAATATTTTAGCTCTTGTGCCTTCAACAGGACCTGGGGCTTAACAGGCATTTAATAAGTATCCAATGAATGAGTGAATGAATGAATGAACCTAGGTCTTCACTCAGGTCTGTCCCCTCCAAAGCACATTTTCTTAGAACATTTACTGGAAAGGGGAAAGCCCAGTCATACAAAAACACAGGGAAAGAGCACTCAAGGTAAAGACTATCAAGCACAAAGACTCCGTGTTCCAGGAAGAAAAAGGCAGATAGCAGGGGAAACTGAGCAAGGGAGGGGGGATCAGAGGCCATTGTGATCTCTCCCTCTCTACCTGACTCTGATCACCTCCCAACCTACTGAAATGTATTTACAGATACACTGGTGTGACCCTGACATGGCCCCCATCTCACCTCCACCACATCCCCCAACACCCGCATCCACATACACACAGAGATATGCTCTGTGGCAATGTAATTCCCATAAATTCTAGGTTCCTGTGCTGTTTAGCTGGCCACTGCCTTAAAATAAATCTAAAAGAGAGAAAAACATCCTCATTTAACTTTGCAGAGGTGTTTTTAACTTTTATCCTCAAACATCTAGAACTTCAAAGTTTCTCTGTACATACAGTGAAGGGGGGGAAGTAGACTAAGAGAGAAAGCATCAATAAGAAAAACAATTTATTTGGCAACGATGCAAACATATGCTGCTTGAGGCTACTACTCATGAAAATACACTAGAAAGAGATCCCAGAAAAGCCTTCAACTACCAGGCAAAATGGTAAAAATTCTGTTTTTTCAAATTTGTTAATATTCAAGGGAAAAAAATTTTTTTTTATTTTAATGTGATGGAGACATCCCAGCCTATGCATGTTTATGGGGCATGCTAGCAGCATGCTCATCAATTCTGAGGATAGACTGTCAATACTCCATATCCTTTTTCTTAATTTAAATAGCCAGTGGCAGCAAAAAACTTGAGTTTAAAGCTCATGGATTTTCCCATTTGCAGCTCTAAGAGCCCATAAACATATGTATCTTCAGAAAACTATCATGTGTTTTCAACTTCCTGAAGAATTCTTGTAAAATATAACTGAACCACATTACCCTTTGTCCTAAGCTTTTATTCCACTAATGGACAAATTGGGAGGAGGCTGAGAACAAATGTGCTATTAATTACCCAGATGGCTTTTTAATAGAACCTTGGATTATTCTTCAGCCACTAAACATTGTCCAGAAATTTCTTAATAACACTGGTGTGCAAGGCATTCCTTCCAGAAGAATAAAGATCTCATTGACTGGCAGGCTCAGTTATGTCAGGTTAGCTTAGGAAATGGTAGACAAAGGGTGGGTATTGTATAGACCAGAGAGGATGACATGCCATATCTGAGCTGCCCAGTCTCCTCAGCAATGACAGATTTTCTAATTCACTGCAGATTCTCACAAAACTGGGTGGTCAGCTTTGGAGAGAACCAACAGTGGGCCTATTGATTCTGGGTGGGAGCAACATAATTCTGAATTAACCTGAATTGATTCAGTACAACAGAGAGTCTTGGTATCGGATTGAAATTAGGATTAATACATTAAATGTTAGGTCAGAATGTTAAGTCCCAGTGCTGAAAGACCTACATGAGTAAGTCAAAGTGAATGCAGGTAGGTATTTTAGCCAGAAGATAATTTGTGCTTTTAAACTCTAGAAATATATCACTCAAAATTCACTGGCCCAGATGAAGCCTTTTATGAAACTTTGTGCTGTGTTATGATTTTTGCTGCTTAGATCATAAACAGTCATTTTGAATGTGTGTCTCTAAATTCATCGTGTGTGTGTGTGTGTGTGTGTGTGTGTGTGGAGAGAGAGAGAGAGAAGCTTTCATCTGACACAGTAATGGCTGAGAGACAGCCTGGCTCATTATTTGTTCCTGCTTTTGTAAAATCATCTTGCCAGGGGCAAACTCTGCTGCTTCGAGCTTTCCAAGTAGACGGCAATTAACTTTCACTGTGCTCTTTAGCAGACACATGCTCCTATTAAATCATGAAGGATGCAAACTATCATTTTGAATATGTTTTCCCAACTACTAGATGAATGTATTTATATTTAGGAAAATAAGATGAGAACTAAATACCTTACAGTTTCCTGGAGAAATTATTTTAATACAAAAATTTTAAACGCTCTGATTTTCAAACCATATTAAAAAAATATACAAATAGCTATGTCTAAAGAAAAGAATATGAGGGGGCCCCTGGCTGGCCCAGTCAGAAGAGCCTGTGACTCTTGATCTTGGGGGTCATGAGTTTGAGCCTCCCATTGGGAGCAGAGATTACTTAAATGAACAAATAAATTAAAACTTTAAAAAAAAAATAAGAATATGAACAACTGTTGCAAAATAGTTCACAAAGGGGCTGAGGTAAAAATAAAATATTGGGAAGCAATGAAACTGAATATGACATTTTGTTGGGGAATGTATTTTCTTAAATATTTAATATCACTTGGATATTTTATCGCATATTTTGTTGTGCCTAAAAGAATGAAGTGATAAAAGATTGAAGTGGCCTTTAACAATTATCTAACACATTACAGAGTAATTTTAAAAAATGAGATGCTTGTACTTACACCTGGATAATTTACAAAATACACCTTTGGGCTTTCCTTGTTCTTTCTCTATCCTCCTTGTCATGTGATCACCCTAACGTGCAATCAATACAGGAATTTTTAATAAATTTGAAAAGACTGCTGTCAGTAGCTCTCTCTGTACTATAACCTGGTCACATTATCATTTAAGAGCATCACTTATTAGCAACCATAACAGTAGGTACATTTTGCCTTCACCTAGCCAGGATATACTTTCAGGTCTTCAGACAGACTCAATCATAAGTAACTTCTTATTTATAGTTTCAGTTTGGAGTTTAACCTCACAGGGGCTCTTTGCCAAGTCTTACTAACCAAAATACGGTTTTCATTTCCATTTCCCATTTTGATGCAAGTTTGTTTTCCCAAAGCTGCCTCGTGCCTAGATTTCTAGCTCCTGCACACTGACCCCTGGTGGCGGCAACTAGACTCTGCAAAGCCTCTTGTGCGTCAATTAAGCCCCTCGGAGCTAAAAAGTTCCCTTCCTGAACCACTCTAGATTAAAACCCATCGTCCTGTATTCCGTTCTCAGAGTTCTGCTAGGTAATGCAGTTAACTAATTCAAAATAAGCTGTGAACGGGAATTTCCATCCCTCCCCCAGTGCTGCAGTGTTTCACATCAAAGGAGTTTCTCATGCCTACCTGGACAAAGGAGAAACTTGGAAGCAAGGGACATTCACAGGCAAATAAATCATATCACAGAGGTCTTCCACTCAACATACTCCCAAGGTTGGCCTGAACCAGTGACACTTCCTAGAGTCATGTAATAAGAACATGAGCTGTTATAATCAGGCCTCAGTTTAATCCTGATATCTTGGTTTACTAGCCATGTGGTCTTGGACAAGCTACTTAACCTTCCTGAGTTCTCAGTTTGCCTCTCTGGAAAACAAGGGTAGTGATATTTTCCTCCGAAGGATTGTTGTAAGGAATATGGATGCAGGGTAACTGGAATATAAGTTCTTAAATAAATGTTTGGCTATTATCTCCAAGGAAAAGATGGAGGCACTCATATTTATGAGGATATTTTTTTGTCCCAAAAGCTGTGTATTTGGGACATGAAAAGTGTAAATGATATGGGGAGAGAAAAGGACAAAAATATTTGAGGTCAGAATTGTCTCCAAGAAATCCATATAGGCAACACATCTATCGTACAAAACACTATGTCAGTTCTTTGGTTGGAGTAATTCCGTGGGCCGCTGGGTGTAGCCTTCCAAAAGAATGCTAGTTAGCACGAAATCAGATTTCTAAATAAGCCCAGAGAACAGGCAATTCTGACAAATGGACAAGTGTTCAGGAGATGTTTGTTTACACAGACATCCCCCAATACTGTAACTAAGATAATAAGAATGCACACTCCTTTGCTGCAATCATAAAAGCTAGGATGGAGTTAGGTCGTGTCTAGACGCCTTTGATCAAAAAACAGGGATTAGTGGTTACTGAATTTACTAACACAATTTTCTTTCCTTTTCTCCAATTATTTCTATTTTCAGCCTTTACTTTTAGGATTTAGTTACAGCATCTTGCACTGCTTAGTCAGCAGACATGTGCCATTTGGGGGATGCCATGATCCCCTTTTTCAAAATTAAATTTTGAAGCCAGAAGTGTCACATTTCATTTCTCATTTAGTGTAATTCTATGAGACTTTACTCAGCATTAAAAGACAAAGTCAGTACCCACTGATCATCATATGTTTTCAGGCTTTAAGTATACTGACTCATGCCCAAGGTCTTGCCATTAATTATTTTCCCATGCACTACCTACTGCAAACCTTTATCAATTAAGTAAATCCTCATAATAAAACACGGAGAGATGCATGCTCATACCCATAATGAACATATAGTGTAGCTAGAGAGATCCAATCCATGCAAATTAGCAATGGTAAAGTATCATAGTATGAATTATACCAAAACCACCAGAACACTGTTTAATCATTAAGTATTCCTTAGGAAAATAATCTGTATCCAATGCCATGCTGACAGGTATTTTTTTCTTTACTGCATTGTTTGGTTTATCCAATGTTGTGTTCCCTACAGGTCAGGATTTAATAACAGATTATCCATCGTAGGTGGCCCTGCATTTGGTATTTCCTGCAGTATCAGAGAACCTCTTTCATTACAAGACAGGCTCAACTATAAGACGGCCTGAAAACATGGACCCAGGGGGCAAATTTACAGAGAGATTTCTGTGTATGTGCTTGTATGCCAGGGTAATGGAATATAAAGGGAGAACCTAATCCCTTTCTTGAGAAGCTCGTGGTAAGTGAACATTCCAACTGTGTCTTCTCTCCTCAAACCCTTCCTTGCTTGTTGTAGCTAACTGGTCACCCCTTCACAGAGAGGGGGCTCCTAGGCAGAGGCTTACCTGCTGCTGAGAGAAAGCAAATTCTTCATTCAACCCCAGCTGCTATAGGATGTAAACTGAGATTCATGGGGAACAGAAACCAGAGAGAAGATGAGGAACGGTCTTCATAGAGATGATCCATAGCTGTGGTGAATTTTCCATACCTAGAGTACAAACTGGAAACTCAGATAAGACCCCACACCCACATCCACTCTCCTTTCTGGGTAGTTTTCCTCTCATAACTTCATATCCTTAACATTCTAAAGAAGATTATATTTAGGTTTGTTTTTGTTTTTGTTTTTTATTTACTCACAGAGTTCCCCCATGTTTGGCAAAATTCTTTGTTCTCTAGAAAAACCCAGTTGTTTTTCTCTTAGGCTAGACAATTATATATATATTTTCCACTGGGAACTGGGATATCATTTGCTTCTAAAGATGGATTTATTCTCTTTTTAACACTCTGAAGCAGCTCCTTCCTCAGATGAAAATCTGGTCTGGGTGCAGGTCTCTGAGATGCAATACAATTCTTTGGGGGGAAATGATTCTCTCAGTATAAGTCTGTCTGATGTATGCATGGAAGATAGACTTGAACATTCTGCCCAAAACAAAGACTCATAGAAACATGTTAGTTTTATGAATTATTGGAAGTTAAGACAATTATGAAACATTTTGATTTATTCTTTTCAGAAAATACTCAGATGTACAAGCCTGAATTCTTAAAATTACTAATGTGCACTACTTAATAAGAAATTTAAGCAGAATATAACTTCACTAAAAATATTTTTCCTATTATGAGAAAAGATAAAATCAGAAGATGGCATTCACTATAGTGACCAAATTATCAAGTTTTAAAATTAGATTTCAGTTTAAAATTCCATTTTTTCTGATCTCTGGAAATTTTCATGTTTTCATTTAGAAATGTGGTGCCCAAATCTCCAAATTCCCAGTCAAGTATGTGAACAATGGAGATTTACTTGGAATTTCTTTCCCCAGGGTCTGTTAACATATGGGAAAGAAAAGAAGAAACCAGATTTTGGTAAAGAGAGAGACCTATTACCTTTCATTGTCACTTAAAAAAATATTTTGGCAGTTGGTAATGGTGCTTAAAACTTAAATATTTGAGTTTGGTATTACTTAGTATTTAGCCAAATATTTACCTTTTTTAAAAATGGCTTCAAAAAAAAATTGTCCCAGTTTTCCCTTAATTTTTTAATCAAAATGTATTTCAAGAAAAATGAAATCCATATGTTCCTAGTTTATCTCTCCCAATTCTTCAACATTTTATTTTGGAAGATCATCTGACAGCTAAAAAGCCTTAATTAATTTCCAGGTTTTGTCCAAAGATACAAATGTAGGGATCCGAAGGGGTACATGCACCCCGATGTTTATAGCAGCAATGTCCACAATAGCCAAACTATGGAAAGAGCCAAGATGTCCATCGACAGATGAATGGATAAAGAAGATGTGGTATATATATACAATGGAATATTATGCAGCCATCAAAAGGAATGAAATCTTGACATTTGCAACGACGTGGATGGAACTGGAGGATATTATGCTGAGTGAAATAAGTCAATCAGAGAAAGACATGTATCATATGACCTCACTGATATGAGGAATTCTTAATCTCAGGAAACAAACTGAGGGTTGCTGGAGTGGAGGGTGGGGTGGGAGGGATGGGATGGCTGGGTGATAGACATTGGGGAGGGTATGTGCTAAGGTGAGCGCTGTGAATTGTGTAAGACTGTTGAATCACAGACCTGTACCTCTGAAACAAATAATACATTATATGTTTTAAAAAGAAGAAGAAAAGAAGATAGCAGGAAGGGAAAAACGAAGGGGGGGAATCAAAGGGGGAGACAAACCATGAGAGACTATAGACTCTGAGAAACAAACTGAGGGTTCTAGAGGGGAGGGGGGTGGGGGGATGGGTTAGCCTGGTGATAGGTATTAAAGAGGGCACGTATTGAATGGAGCACTGGGTATTATATGCAAACAATGAACCATGGAACACTACATCAAAAACTAATGATGTAATGTATGGTGATTAACATAATAAAAAAAAATTTCCAGGTTTTATCATTTAATTATTAAATTGTGTTTGACTAACAACTGTGAAATCATGAATTTGGAAAACTGAGTATTTATTACAACCCTGAACCCTTTAGATCTTAAAGAAATACTTTAATAAATAAATGAATAAGTGAATGACAAGTAGGGAACAACTCAAAAACAACCAAATGTTACTTAAATAGGTTTTTAAACTCTATTAGTAAGTAATAACTGAAAATTTTACCCATGCTGTACACCTTAAATTTATAGTGTTTTATGTCAGTTATATCTCAATAAAATTGGGGGGGGGGGATAAAAAGAAAACTGTATCCCAGTGCCAGAGAAAGACTTTCTTTCTTCCAAGTATTAATTTGGTCAATATAAATACAATCGTCGTACATTTTCTAGGCTCTTTTATAAATTCTCGTGTGCTCTATATAAACCATTTTTGAAATGTAAATCTCTCCAGACTTTGAAATAATGCACATGCTTACTAAAAGTATGGAAAAGATTAGCAAAATGAAATTTCCCATTTAAAATGGGAATATACTTGGGGCGCTTGGGTGGCTCAGTCGTTAAGCGACTGCCTTCAGCTCAGGTCATGATCCCAGGGTCCTGGGATCAAGCCCCGCATCGGGCTCCCTGCTCCACGGGAAGCCTGCTTCTCCCTCTCCCGCTCCCCCGCTTGTGTTCCCTCTCTCGCTGTGTTTCTCTCTGTAAAATAAATAAATAAAATCTTTAAAAAATAAAAAAAATAAATAAAATGGGAATATACCAGTAAAAAGTAGGTAAGACTTACAAGCTGGCCACAGCATGTAGAACTGACAACAGCTACTAAGACTTATGTGCTGGGCATTGTGCTCTGTGTACCATATACATTATTTCATTTAATCCTCACAAAAACCCAGGAGGTAATACTTGTATCCCCATTTTACAGAGTTGCAAACTGAAGTTTGGAAAGGTTGAATAAGTGACCCCAGGTTACACAGTTGGTAAGGTCAGCCCTGGTTTAAACCTCAGGACTATGTGTGTCCAAATGTGGTACTCTTAAGCACTCCTAAATGAAACTGCAGTGGAGAAGGCCTTTGATATTATTAATATAAACAAGCAGTCACTTCTCCCTAATAGGATTTTCTCAGCCCACCCTGCTCCATGGACAATTGCTCCCACCTTTGTTTGTGAGCTCTTTTTGGTTACCAAGGAGGCTAAGTAAGAGATTAAAGTCAAGGCTCCCATAAAACATGATGTTATAAAGGTACCCCTAATTTGAATCTACATATTATCCAGAGAGATCATAGAAAAGCTCCTGGGGAACCACAAAAGTCAAATATAGTTGTCAACTATGATCACTTTTTAACTAGCTGCAAGGTGAAGTACTTCTAGGATTCAAGGAAGCATCTCATGTCTCTATTACCCTAGGACTAGACTGATCCCATTGTTACAGCGAGAGCTTGCTTACAACACTTTCTTGCTTTACACAGAGACTAGGCAGAATCATAAATGAAAATATAACGGCTCAATAAACACATTACCCAAGTGGAAAAGACAAAAACCCTCTTCAGTGACAAAAATCATGATCTGAGAGCAGCAGGTGTATGGTTCCTTATCTAGGGGGGCAGTTAGAGGCTTTGGAAGAGAATATCATTTCTTTCTCAGCAAGTACATTGTTATTTCCAGTCCACAACCTGTACAGTTTTATTTCTCCAAGTTACCCTTCCAAGAAAAACAAAGTAAATATCTAATAATCATGAGCTGAAGTAGTTCATGAAACAGAAGTGTCTACTCTTTTGGCAGTTAAGCAACTTATCAAAAGCAGATTCATACTGCTAAGTCCACAGAGATGGAGAATGCTAATTTTCATCAGGGTAGCCTTATAACTACTCTTACGATGTACATAAGAAGGATATAGAAGTTTTCAGATCCTTATCAGAGCCACTGCCACATCTGGTTGTTTGTTTTTTAAAGATTTTATTTATTTATTTATTTATTTATTTATTTATTTATTTATTTATTT
>NW_023270415.1:21744659-21791716 GCF_011800145.1 Mirounga leonina | reverse complement strand
TTTATTTATTTATTTATTTATTTATTTATTTATTTATTTATTTATTTATTTATTTATTTGACAGAGAGAGAGAGGCAGCACAAGCAGGGCGAGCTGCAGAGAGAGAGGGAGAAGCAGGCTCCCCACTGAGCAGGGAGCCTGATACAAGGCTCCATCCCAGGATCCCAGGATCATGACCTGAACTGAAGGCAGACACTTAACCAACTGAGCCACCCAGGTGCCCCTCCACATCTGGTTTTAAGATCTGAAACAATTTCTGAAGAAACTCTGTTCCTTCACCTCGGGTTCCTTAGCGCTAAACTGCCCCTCAGCAGATTGAATTAGCCGCAATTTCCAAACCAGATTGTACTTCTTTGTTTCCTTAAGGAAATTCATCCCCCTTGTCAGATGTACTGTCTCCATGGGCTTGCTCTGGAGTAACTGTAACCAGCTATGTGTTTTCTTTTAAGTTTTGTTGAAATGATAAGCCTCCTCAGAACCAAACTCACTAGCCTAAGTCAGGCCATGTCTTACCTGGAAATGAACCCTCATCCTCTCCTCTTTAGATACAAAGCCTGCATATCTTTAAATACAGCTCAAGTCTCCCTTTTATAGTTGAAGCTTCCTCTGACAATCCTCATGGAAAGGGCTTCTTCCTCTGTAGCACTCACGTGGCACAATCACACATTTCCTGAAATAGTTAATAATCTTTTTATGTTTAAATCATAATTTCACTGAAATTATCCATCTTTACAGTGGAGGAACTAATATAGGACCAAATCCACCGAAATCCTCCCCAAAGTGCACCTGCGTCAGCACCCAGCATGGTGCCTTCCACACAGTAACTGCTCAGTAAGTCAGAATCTGGGTTCTCTACACTCTGTGGACAGCTCATGGTGCTAGAGTTTCTAGGCTTATGTGGCTACTCTTTAAAATGCAACCTGAAGAGTGTAAATAAACAGTGAAATCCTAGGGAGTCCAGCTGCTGAAAGTTAACCCAGAGGATTTGGGAGGACTCTGGGGAGCTAGGTTAAAATTACTCTTCTCCCCCCCAATAGAATGTCTCATAGATTGTTGTACGTGGTTTTTCTTTCACACAAACAAAATTATCTTTACAAATGAGGTTTATATGTACAACCTTTGGTGCCTTTCTTCCCCAAACCAAAGTTTTCAAGACTTGCTGGAATTGGGCTTTTTCTAAGTATAGTGAACTCCCAGATGTGGGTGGGAAAGAAAAGGGAAGAGAAAAATATCCCAGGAAGATGTGTGTATGATGATTTCATAATATACACTGACATAAATTATTTCTCCTTGCCCATAAAATCAAATTAATAAACATGTATTAGTTATCTATTATTTGTGGGAACCATGCTAGGTGCAGGGAGAAACACGGTCAAAAAAAAAAAGACATGGTCTTACAAGAGAAGTAAAATTAGCATTTCTTGAGCACCTTTTAAATGATGGATATTTTACATATATTATCTCAATTAATTCTTTAAACATACCAAAGAGATGAGTATAATGAATCCTTTTGAGTTAAGTAACTTGCTCAATATTGCACAGCTTACAAATGGAAGAGATGAGGTTCAAATATAAGTGTGTCTGATTCCACAGCCTACATTTTTGCCACGACAGCAGGCTGTCAGTCATAAAGGATATCATTATAGCTGCTGGAAGTTGAATAACTTATTGAGACATCAGTGATGTCATAAAGTAGAGCACAATGCTCCCTATTGGTGACAAAGGCCATGGAAAAAACTGGGACAAGACCTGGAGAGGAACAGAAGCCCAAATCCCAGATCCCAAATCCCAGGGCCAGAAACAGAGGTGAGGAGAAAAAGGCTCAGCCATCACCTGCTCCTGAAACCCTTCCCCAATCCCTATTATACTAAGATGAGAGAGCCTCCTCTCTGTGCCCTGCACTTACCCCATTAGAGCAGTCCACAAATTCAATGTTTGGTTTTGGATCTTTATTCATATCCCAGTTCCATCATTTACTAGATTTGGGTAAAATACAGAAAGGTGTGTGACTCTCTGTGTCTTGGTTGACACATCTGAAAAACTAGAATAATATGAATAATAATTCTGGATCAAATGAGGTAATACCTACAAAGTACTTAAGGGTCTACAATATAGCAAGTGCTCAAGAAATGTTGGCGTGTTACTATTTCTCTTATCAGGAATTCTCAGTTTCTTAAAAGCAAGGACCATGTCTTTTTTTTTTTAATCTCCAGCCTCTAGCACAAAGCCTAGAACACAGCTGGTAAATAGAAAGGTTTGAGTCAGGGTGGTAGTGGACCCAGCACTCCATTGATTAGCGGAATTTTCAGGACTGAGGCTATGTCATCCTCTAAATTCTCACTCTTGTTGTAAACCCCTTGACAACTATACAACAGAGATTGTCAGTCATCAGATATTTATTGAACACCTACTATCTGGCAGGCCCGGCACTGGGGATACAGGGTCCTCTAAACTGCCAGGAATAAATTTAGTCCAAATGGTTGATTTATTATTCAGTTTAGACAGGGAAAAAATAAGAATGCACACACTTGTACAGCCCCCCGAGAAATACCTGTGCAGTGTTTGGTTATCATTACAAAAAAAACATTGCTGCTCATGTACAAAACAAACTATGATCCATTAACTCAGCACAGAAGTCCTTTTTGGCTGCAAAAAACCTGGCACCCAAACAAGGTTTGTAGTCACACTGCCAAAAAATACCTGGCTGATACATTTTAACATCCTTCCTTGTTTTCTTTCAGACATATTTCAGTAATAGCCTGTCTGCAGGTACAAGATGCTTACAGGAAGTGATTAATCTTTCATGAGACTATTCTACTATTCCTCAATGCAGTACGTACGATAAGAGCTTGAAGGGACAGGCACCCTCATGTCAGTGCATGCTTCAAGGAAAGGAAGTTTTCATGGGAGATAAATCTGATCACATGATAGCAGCCGATGATAAAAATCTCTTTTTTAAAAGAAAGCAACCTAACAAGACAAAACCACTCCCCCGGGAAAAAGGGAAAAAAGCCCACCTCTAAACCTAAAACTTCTTTTTTCTGGTAGGAGACCAGATGGGATCCTTGGACATCATGAAACACTACAGCTGGAAGCTGAACAGTTCATCTATACCCCCAACCCCCCACATGTAGATACTGGAGATGAGAAAGCCTCTTGTTTGCTGTCTGAAGCAGGTGTGGTTGGACTAAATGGGGAGAAGATGTCCAGCTGGAAGAACCCATCAACCAGCTGCCCAGGGCAGTCTGCTTAGATAAATACCACCTGTTACTAAACAGCCAGAGAAAAATTAGTCATATCCCAGGAACCTGCTGATTCCCTCTATTATGCTGAGGCTTTTGTGTCTTTTGACATCCCAAATCCCATGTGTCTCAGTAGGATGGTCATTTTCACTACACTTAATTTGATTCTCTACAATGGCAGAGGCTTTTGAAGCATTAGGTTAAAGTATTTCCTGGGGGCTGGGAGCACACACATGAGAGAATAATAAACACATAGAAGCAGGGAAATGATTCCAAAAGGTACCTTTTAACTCAACAATCTAAGTGCCCGATGGAGTCTGTCCACTTGGAAGGACGGGGCATGGCCCCGTATTTTTCACCCTGTTCCCTCTCATTGCTCCTGGCTGGACCATCCCTCTCTTGAGCACTGACTGACTAAATACACACTCACACCTGTGTTCATGCTGTTCCCACACCTGAAAGGTCTTCTCCTGAACTTTCCAAATCCCTCTCTTCAAGACCCAAATGGAATCCTGCTTCTCCTGGAGTGTTCCTTAAAAATTGTAGCCCAAAACAATTGTCTCTTTGCTGCAGACAGTCCTCATGGTACATTTTGTCACTATAACCTGTTGCTTTCTCCTCTTGTCCCAAGTAAACCTCACCCCCCAACAAGATTCTGTGAGCTTAAAGCCCGCCCCTCTGAGGCCTAGCCCCCTCATGCAACACAAAGTTCAGCCTAGAGCAACCCCATAAATGCATTCTCAACCGAAATAACACTGACCTCAAAGTTATTTTAGGATGACAGACAAAATGCTAGGTCTAAACTCGAGATCCCACGGGAGAAAGGCCTTTACTGATTTTCACCTTAAAGCTACGCGAAGTCAATGGACATGTAACCAGAAGGCTAGGGACTGAATCTCGGTTTTCCTAGTTATTAACTTTAAGATATTAACTATTAATATTAATGATATCAGTTTCCTCACCTGTAAAATGGAACTCATAATGTCTAAGTCAGGGTTTCTATTGGAACGCTCCCATAAGGCAGCCTACAATTATCGCAGTTTTGTGCATTACCAAAACCATGCATTAGTGGCTCTTTAGTAAACTGCACAATGCCTTCAACATCAAACTGATGTGAACAAAATGACTTATTATCCAAGACTGACTTTTTAGGCTTCACAAACTTGGCTGATTATCAGAATCAGCCGAAGACCTTGTTAAACCAGATCTCTGCATCTCCGTTTTGGAGATTCTCATTGTGGAGGCCTGGGTGCGCTCAAGTGAATTTAACAATTAGCCAGGTGTAGGAACTACTGCATAAAATCATTTTGTCCATGTTTGCTTTTCCCAGTATGTGACTAATGAAAACTTATTGGGATTATGAGCTTTTACAAATATATTTTAAACGGTAAGAAACCAATTGATAATGACCTTTGGTGCCATTCAACTTAAAAATCTCCTAAGTTTTTCTTATAATTAAAATCTATATAGCCACACACACATGCAGGAGGTTAATGTGTGTGTGTGTGTATTTCCTGGAGGTATGTGCTGTAATTACCCAGTATTCCGGAACCTCTCATATATCAATTTATCTCTGTAATCTGATCATTTGCTGCAGTCAGGGTATGTCCCATTTCTATTCCTCCACAAAGTTCACTCGTGTTTGTAAAATAACTACTCAAACTAAGAAATAAGACCGTACATTTCAAAAAGGGAAAGAAAAGTAACATACCAAGGAAAAAGACAAAATTCTAAGCATGTGAAATTTAGTTTTCAAAGAAGCAATTCTGGGCACTTTCCTACCCAAAAATCTGCCGGCATCCAGCAGCCTTGAGCAAAGAATACAGGCACTCCTAAGAAAGCCCTCAGTCAGAGGCATTTAGTTCCTCAGCTAGACAGAGGTCAAGGCAATCAACAGTAGTTTAGACTCAAGGAAGAAAACCAGCTCAATTAATGTGACAGACACAGGAAGAGTCATCCCATTTAGGAACAACAAAAGTTTGAGAAGAATCTGCTTGCTGAGAGTTGGCCCATACACGCAGATAAATAACTGCCTCGTCCATCCCTTTCAAATGTATCCTGTAAATTCACCAGATGTACAAGCATTGTATTGCACACAAGTTCCCTGCAGAGAGTTCCTGAAAATTGACTCAATCTCTCTCTAAAAATCATGCCAGACATGGCTTCTGGTGCAGAGGAAACCGAGCATCCCTTTGCCTGGGCCCCCCAGTGTAAGGGAAGCCACTAACTCTAACAGGAGCAGATTGTTTCAACTTAATTGAATGAAGTAAACTTGGGGAAATACCTGACATGGCCAACTTGACCTCTGCTAAGCCTTTTGAACTTCAATCACTGTCCTCCAACACAAAGCCTTCTATTGGACTTCCAGCTATTTCCCCCGCTTACACAGGTAGCTTATCTTAAGGCATCCATGGTCTCAGTTATCATTTCTGACCTGATTGTGAGACAAGTATTATTTCCATGCTGGGTTTTATGACTAAGCCTGCAGAGGTATTTGCTGGTTTGATTGAGGACAGAGCATCTCATTTCAGTTTCTTATCCACCAAGATCCAATAACTTATTTTAAAGAAAAAAAAAAGTTTTAATTTATGAGAACACACAGGGAAAAGACTCCAATAAATTAACACTAGTCAAAAACTGTCCAAGATCATAATCTTTGGTGTTTTGTATAGATTTCAAAGTGAAAAATACAATTTCTAACTTGGGGCGATAAACATGAAGATTGTTCCCAATAACAAAGTACAGATGGGAAAAACACAAAAACTGTCTGAATCTCTCGAACAAGCAGAATTATTTATTCCTCATCTAGTTTCCTTACAGAAGTAGCAAAAATGGAGGCTAATGTCAGAAACATTTTGAATTCATTACCCATCCTGGCAAATAAAAGGTGTTTTAAATCTGAGACTAAAGATGTGAATAGTAGTTATTTTAAGTGGTATTTAGTCCTAACTAAGCATCTATTTTTCTTATTCTTGACTCTAGAGTACATCTATCTTTTAGAATTATACCAGAAAAAATTTAAGCATATGAAACATTCAGAATCAACCAGTTCTTTATTGCAACGTAAAACAAAATAAAATTTGCCCTCAGCAAATTGTCAGTGATTTAAGAGACTGCTAAGAGCCAGCTCCAGCAAACATGGGGAAAGTATACAAATACAAATACACAAATACAAATCATGGGGAAAATATACAAATTTTGTGGAAGGTAATTTGGTTGACAATATCTATTGAAATTCGAAACGTGCATACCTGGCAAGGCTATTTATTGAAAAATTGTTTAAATAGCAAAAAGAAGAAAAAAAACTAAACCGAGGGAAAAATTAAAATTAAAAAATTAAAAAGGGGAATAGTTCAATAGCAACAATACAGACATTAAAATGTTAAAAAAAATCCTGCATGAAGTGACCTAGAAAAATGTTTATAGTGTAGTTAATAAAACTGATTCCAGATAAGCATATTTAATAATATTCTAATTTAGGGTATCCAATGTACAAATGCATATAAAGTATAAACCTAGGAAAAAGGAAGACTATATATCAAATAGCTAGCTGATAATTTTTAAACCTGAGAGGAGAAAATGCATGGATGGAAGGAGTCTTTAGCTCCTTATTTAATAAAAGCCAACATAGACAAAAGGTGAATTCTATTTATTTTGATTTTGCAGTGTATTCCAAAATATGTTTAAACTCTAAAACTGTTTAGAAACCAGAAACTTATATTTAAATAAATATTAAAAGAAGTCAATATTCAGTCTCATCATCTGCAGAAATAAAACATCTGTGAAATAACCTCTTAATTTCAGAAGAACTACGTTTGTTAAAATGAGTTACATCAACTTGGACTCTTTTCCATTATCATCTCTTATAGCTGATAGCCAGTCAGTCTAAATATAATAGACATGGATATTTTATTTCTTTCTGTATATTTGAAAAGTAAATTTGTTGATGGAATACACATATTGCTTGTGTTATAAATTCACATGGCAATTGCAAGGGTTGCCTCAAGAAGCTTTATTATGTTGTTGGGTCCAATGAATGGGAATTATCTTCTAAATGAAACTGTGGAGGACTAAGTGATGGAATATTATCATGTCCCCAATAAGTATTTTGATTATGAGTTGTTTCATTTTGCTTCACACACACACAAAAAACAACCTACTTACCGATTCAGAGCCTACTGAAAGAAAAGAGATTATCGCACAGTAAGTTTTTGTTCCTATTTTCCAAAGCCACACACCTTATTTCTAAAGTTGCCCAAATTTCTTATCAAACCAAAAATGAACATTAGCCAAGCATACAAGTCTCCACAGCCTCGTAAGTGTCATAGAGGGATGTTAGTATTGGCAAGAAAAGTGCATGAAATCTGTTTCTTCTGCCACGAGTGCCTGGAATTTCCTGGCATTCCATTTCATCAGAGTATCAGCTGAACAGTATAGCTCAGCAATGGCCCAGCAGGCAAGAGTCTGAGGAGTTCATGTTTATTACACCATCCACACAATTAAGGGACTCTATAACGCTAATGTCGTTTTTTACATAACAGAAAAATGTGCAAATTAATATGCTTACCAAATCTTCCTTCTCCTTTTTCCCCTTCACTCTTTTGGACACCGCTGCTTTCCACGGCCTTGGAAAATCTGTTTAACTTTTCCGAGCCTTGGTTTCTCATCTGCATGATGGGGGTAATAGTATGACCATAAAGGTTTACTGTGAAAACCAAGTGACTATGTTGCTTAGAACAGTGCATAGCTTAAAATAACTGCTCCAAAAATAGTAGTTTCTTGTTGTAATCCATAGATATTAATGGTAGCAACAGCCAAGAGCAGTACTCTGCTAGGGCAGTAAATCTTAATCTCTGGAGAGTAAAAAAATCAAATATAAACCTTCAGAATGAAGATTTAGGGGCCTCACCCCCAAAGATTCTGACTCATTCCATCTGGGAGTAGGCATGGTCATTGGGAATCTTCGTTTTTCACAAGCACCCCAAGTGATTGTGACAAGAAGCTGGAGACAGGAGGAACAGCAGAGGGCCTTGGGAAGCAGCAGAGGTAAGAAGAATAGAATCCATGACCCTTTCCTGAAAGGTCTTCACTCTTTACTAACATTAACTGTTTTCTCCTGACTCTGAGACCATGAAATCTTTTCCTAAATCTAATTTATATTTATGTCATGCCAGAAAAAAAAAAAAAGAATCAGAATGGGTCTCCCACTTCATCTCCACTGACTCTGACTACATTTCCTCCCAAATGTAACAGCACATTCCTCTATGCCCTAAATGCCCTTCATGCTCCATTAGGTTTTGTTCCTTTGGATTCCTGTTAGTGTTGGTTCCTGCCGACACTAGTGGTATAGGATTGCAAGATTAAGATGACTGCTGTAGACCTGCATATTTAATTCCTATGTATTGATCCCCCAGTCTAAAAGTTTTCACAGCTCCATCGGAACCTGGGATTTTCACATCAGCCCCTATGTCCTCCATGTCAAATGCCCACTTCCCCCACGCAGCATCCTATCTCAGGTCTACCTCTCCTGCTGAACAGTGGACCTAATGAATATCTTGCTCTTGGGCAGAAGGTGGACACATGTTTCATGGGGCCTAAAGCCTCTCCTATTGGGGGGCACTCTTAAAGACAAAGAATACAAAAAAAAAATTTCACTTTTCACAAAAAAAACATATCATCATGTGAGTTCAAGGCCAGGTCCCCTCTAAGATCCTTAGAATTGTTATAAATTGTGTCCTATAGCCCCAATTCATATGTTAAAGCCCTAATCCCCAATGTGACTATATTTGAAGATGGGGCCTTTTAAGGGATAATTAAGGTTTGATGAGGTCATAAGGGTAGTGCCCTGATCCAATAGAACTAGTGTCCTTCTAAGAATAGACAGAGAAACTAGGGATGTATATGTACAGAAAAAAAGGCCATGTGAGGATACAGAGGAAAGGTGGCCATTTACAAGCCAGGGACAGGGGCCTCAGGAGAAACCAGCCCCGCAGACACCTGGATCTTGGATTTCCACCCTCCCAAACTGTGAGAAAATAAATTTCTGTTAAGCCACCTGTATGAGGAATTTTGTTATGGTGACCCTAGTAGACTTCTACAGAAGTAGTCCATGCAATTGAGAGGCCCTGAAGCTCTTCCTGTATCCTTGTCTCCTACCAGGCAAACAATTTCACATTACCATTACAGCAGTTCATTGTGCTGAACACACCCATGCTTAAAAATTCAGTTCAAATATTATGCTCTTCTCTAATCTCTATACATTAAATATATCCTACCCCATATCCTATCCACAGGTGTCTGCACCTCTTTTGTTGGTTTTATTTAATTCTCTTATATTGTCATCAGTCATTATTCATATTATACTATCATATTCATGCTATTATTCATATTCATTAATATTTACATTAATTTGTAAGATAACATTCATATTTTAATCATTTAAATTCCCCGTGGGAAGAAACCATGTCTAATTCTATGCCTAACACAATATTTGCATATAGGAAGCCATCAACAAATGTTTATTTATTTGTTTTTTATTTATTTAAGATTTTATTTATGTATTTGAGAGGGAGAGCACAAGCAGGGGGGAGGGGCAGAGGGAGAGAGAGAAGCAGACTCCCAGCTAAGCAGAGAGCCCAATGCCAGTCTCGATCCCAGGACCTTGAGGTCATGACCTGAGCTGAAGGCAGACACTTAACCGACTGAGCCACCCAGCTGCCCCTATTTGCTTTTTAGAGAGGGAGAGAGAAAGAGGGGGAGGGGAGGAGCTGAGGGAGAGAGAGAGAGAGAAAATATTAAGCATGCTCCACACCCAGCACAGAGCCCAACACTGGGCTTGATCTCACAACCCTGATGAGATCATGACCTGAGCTAAAATCAAGAGTCAGACCCTTAACCGACTGAACCACTCAGGTGCCCCAACAAATGTTTATTAAATTGACTGATAGTTGTAAAGAGCCTTGAGGTCTTTAGCAAATGGAATATGACAGTTAATTATCTATCTACCTAGCTGCCTATAGAGAATATACATAAAATCAAAGAATTTTACAATTAAAAAGATCTTTGAGGCCATCTATTACCAGTTTCTTATTTTACCAATTTACCAAGCATCACTCAGTGAGTTAATATCAGATCCATGACTAAAACAGAAGTCTTGTGAATTCTAGAGTTCATCCCACCTAGCAATCTGGACAGTCATGCAGACTTGATCAAAAGCCATAGATGGACAGACACATCCGGGTATTTTAGAATCATCTAAAGAACACTGTGCTGATACAGAGCCACCTTCAGATTATGATTTGGCTTCCACTGGAGATCTTCCTAGAAGTATAGAATACACAGATCTTATCAACATGAGCACTAAACTGTAGTTTATTGTTTTATTTCTCATTGTAGTTAAATATACTTAAACTTGAAGCAGATTGCGAACTTCTTGGAAATAGTTCAACTACTGTGGATATTTATTTAAACTCAAGAAAAAGAATTTCTCTCACTCCTAATTCAAACACAGTGAAGTCTTCTGCCCAGACTAATTAGCGTACATCCAGTCAAACTCGGAACCAACTGGCTCAGGTCAGAGTGAATACTTGATTTAGCTTCTGGGTTTAAACTCTTCACTTCTTCACCAGAAAGGTGAAAAAGGCTCTAACAGTGATGCTACTTGGAACATGAACTACAACATTCTGAACCATATACCACCCGTCAGTTCCTCGCATGCTGGTCTCTGAATATAAGCAGTGACGACAGCCATTAGATAGACATTCCTAAAAATGAAGTGCTGACGAGAGAGGATTTACATCCCATTACCAATCCCCTGAGCCAGGCCATGGACCTTTAACTAGACATTTTATCATGTTGCTTGCCGCTCTCTGAATTTTCTCTAATTTGTCTCTTTTTCAACATGTGGTATCCCAAACTAAAAGCAGTTGAAATATGTTCAGGCAAGACTAGTGCCAAGTCACTGGAAAAAAATTTTTTTTTTTCTGGTTTAGAACATAATGCTTCCATTAATGCAGACTGATATCACTTTGAAAGGATTTGAGGGATCTTTTCTTTTTTAACAAATCATGCTGTTTTGTTGACCTTAATAGCTCTCAAATTCTACTAAGTGATGGAGAGGCAACCTATAGCTCAAATGCCAAAGTGGTAGATAATTTGGAGAGAGATGAAGTTGGCCTTCAGTAGTCATTAAGTCCTTCCATTTGTCCCCTCCTCCAAGCGCTCCTCAGTTGGTTCACCATCCTCCTTCCCCACAATTCAGCCAGCCCATCTCAATGGTACATCACCTCATCTTAACTAGTGTTAAAAGTTAAAGTCTTAGGGACTCCTGGGAGGCTCAGTCAGTTAAGTGTCTGCCTTCGGCTCGGGTCATGATCCCAGGGTCCTGGGATCGAGTCCCACATCAGGCTCCCTGCTTAGCGGAGAGTCTGCCTCTCCCTCTGCCTGCTGCTCCCCCTGCTTGTTCTCTCTCTCCTCTCTGTCAAATAAATAAGTAAAATCTTAAAAAAAAAAAAAATTAAAGTCTTAGTAGATCCAGGCTCACATTCTCCAGCTCCATCCCCCCACACAACTTTCAGTGACTAACTTCTAGGTTTCTACATTTTTAAAGTGATTCTCAAGAATAGAAAAGAATTTAAAACCCCAAGCAATGAAGTCACTCTATCTACTGTGAGATCACATTTTACTTGGGAGTTGGGTTCTAAAGTTAATGTGATATACAAAAGTCAAGCCCGGTGAAGATTACCATTGGAAATCTTAAGAAGAAGGGGATTGTGGTAGGCAGAATTCTAAAGGTGGCTTCCTGGGATTCCCATCCTGGTTATTCAATCAGACTCTAATCTAAGTACTACTGTGAAGGGATTTTGCAGATGCAAATTCCCTAGTCAGTTGGCCTTAAAATAAAATACATGGCAGATCAACCGGTGGGCCTGACCCAATCGAGTGAGCCCTTTAAAAGCAGAGTGTTTTCCCAGGCTGGTAGCAGAAGGAGCGATCAGAGCGATTCAATGCACTGAAAGAAATCAATAAGCCATTTGCTGGCTTGCAGATGAAAGGCGCCATGTGGAAAGACCAGAGATTGGCCACTAGCTGCTGAGGGTGACCCCTGGCCAATAGCCAGCCCCAGCAAACAAGAGCCTTAGACCTATAGCCATGAAAAACTAAATGGGCCTATAAGCAGATTTGTCCCAAGTCTCCAGGTAAGAGCCTAGCCCTGCCAACACCTTCATTTCAGTCTTTTGAGATTCTAACCAGAAACTCAAAGTATCCCAGACTTTTGACCCAAAGAACTGTGAGGTGATAAAAGGGCAAGTAAACTGCTAAGTTTGTGGTAATCTGCCATACAGAAATAGAAAACTAATACCACTCAATATAGTAGCATGAGGCTATTTCATTGAAATGAATTTTTAGTTTAAATTTCTCTGTCACACAAGCCACATGTCAAGTACTCCATAGCCACATGTTCCTACTTGCTACCATACTGGACTCTACAAACGAAAGAACTTTTCCTTCATCACCAAAAGGTCTATTGGACAGTACTGCTCTGGAAGATCCAAAAGAACCAGTTTTCTTACAGCTTTGGCCCAGATGACTATTTCTTTTGTTGAGCAGCAAATGATATAATAGGGTTGAACTAAAGGACCGTGTGGTTAAGTAAAATATATATCTTTAATACTATAATCATACCCAGCCCAGTGAGATGTTCACACCATGGAGAAACAAGAGAGAACTAAGACTGATCAAGGGAAATTGATTTCTGCCTGCCGTTTCCTGCTCGCGCCCAGATGCACAATCAATTTGTGAGATGAGGGGGGTGGAACCTATGCTGATCTCTGAACTCCTGAACTCTGAACACCTGATCTCTCTGAACTCCTATATATAGCTGGACATGTTTTAGTTAAATGTGCACATGATGTCATTCCACAACCCTTCCTACTCCCTCTTTGCACCAAGCCAGCAATCACATGTCTGGGCCATCTGGGAACAAGAACAAGCTGGGACTGACTTTGGAGTCTGACCAGCTTGGCAGGAAGCGTACTGTGGCAATTTAAGACCAAGTCCAGGGAGGTATGACCTAGGCTAATGGTGTGGGGATAATATTGAGACACAGACAAAGAAAGAGCACCCAGCCTTTGAGGCAGCAGTGATTCTAGATATCCCTCAAAGTGTAAATGGTAGGCCACAAAATTGCTTTCCTAAAAGGTGATAAGATTTTGGTCAGTGTTATATCAGGCATTTTTGTCATTTGCATACAGTTCATGAACAACAACAACAAAGTTCACATTTTAAGCCTTTTTAAAAAATTTTGCAACAGGTGACTCCACCCCATGGGGTGTGCTTAGGAATTTCCCCAAGGTTATGGGAAGACTACACAGTGAAATGCCAAAATGTCCTAATAGGAACCTGGAAATCAGATTTTGGTTTAAGCCCTGGCAGAAAAGGAAAATACAGGAACTGGACAAAAGGCCAAATCTAGACTCAAGTCCTTCCAGGGAGATAAAAGGAAAAACCACATACCAGAGCCCAGGGAAGATGGGGAAGTAGGCAAACTAGGTACAACAGATGCAGTCAGAGGGCTCTACACCTATGCATAGCACCCAGCAGGCAACAAACATGTATTAATGGTCAGGAAGTCTACAGCTCCAGGTTCAAATGGGCCCTGCCACTCAGTGCAGTCTAACTGAGATAAGTAAGGGATAGCATACCATTTCCAGACCATTCTTATAAAAGAGTAGAGAGGGTTTCCTATGTACCACCACATCCAGCACCCATTGGCCTATGGCCTAAGTCAGAAGGTAGAGATATCACAGACAGCCAAGATAGGCTCAAGCTGACATGGGAATGGTAAGTATGTGGATAGGGCCAGGAAAGGAGGTGTGAGCCAATGGCCCTCCACTCCTGGTTTTGTTGCCAAGCACCCAGACAGGTTCTTCACCCAGCAAAAGTGGGTCCATCCTTCCTTTCCCCTTGGTTAACTCCCATGTCTATCTTGTAGCACTCCCAGCTGTTTGTACTTCTCAACCTGGACTGGGCACTTACCCTGTGTCCCATCTTGTTCTCAGCTTACTGTCAAACAATCTCAGCTCAGGACCTTTTAGCTTTTAGACCCAGTCTTTTGCATGCACGTATGCAATATATATATATGAAAGTGAAATCCTGGCAGTTCATATAACTTTTGTAAACCCACACACTTAATGGAAGATTAACTGTCAAAGCCAGGCATGCCAGGTCTCCTGACTCCTAGTCCAGTGATCTGGTCATGTTGCCTTCCAGCAGCTGTTCTAAACCTTTCCAAAGCATTTTCAGAGATGCTGTTTCCATCATCTTCACATATTGGTGGGGCAGAGAAGAAAATTGAGGGCAAAGAAGAAAATACCACAGAGAAGAAAACTGAGTTTCAAATAGTAAGTCACTTGTGCCTATTTTTTCTCTGTGGTTATTAAAAATTAAGATTGGTTGAAATAAAGTATCCCTGTCCATGTCACACTCTGGGGCCTCCTTGATGTGAATTAGATGAAACACATATATTTATTAACTATGTTCTGAGGAAAACTCTCATCCTTTGCTGTCTCAGTAGATGATTTATGAAAGAAGTGTTTAGTGGTTAGAAATATTTGGGAAAAGTTGGGTTAAAAAAGGGGATAAATTAAAACAAAAAAGGGGGGCTGACATGTGTTTTCAAATTCCCAGAGCCTTTAATATCTAAGAGAGCAAAGGTTGGTTATAAGGTATGTGGAATATTTTTCCAATGAAACAACCATTACCATCTTGAAAACATTAGTGTTCCACAAAACATATTTTGGGAAACACTGTCATAAAGTTTAGAAACATCAATTATATGATGTGTATTTATAATGTATAAGAAAGTCCTCTGCAAATCAGTCTATTGAAATTGGTGCCTGCAACCATCTACTCACCCACTTTTTTCATTTAGTTTAGTAGATACCTTTCTGTCTAAGGTATTTGTTCCTTCCTATATTCCTCTGCCCCACCCCAGTTTCTTCCTACAAAGCCAATAGCAAGTTTCTTTATTATCACAATAGCCTCCTCTGCATTTCTTTTCCACACTGCTTTTTGGTCTCTCCTCTCTTAGCTTACCACCTCTTCCCCCCAGTTAGCCCTGTGTATCCCCTTTTCTTATACAATGCTTAGTATTCATTAAGTGCTCATCATGTACTCACTACAGGCATGAGCTGGACTTTAATTCTAGTAGTTTTTCCTATTATCCCAACTATATCTCTTTTAAAAAAAATTTTTTTTGAAGATTTTATTTATTTATTTATTTTAGAGAGAGAGAGAGAGAGAGCACATGAGCAGGGGGGGAGCAGAGGTAGAGGAGGAGAAAGAATCTCAAGCAGACTCTGTGCTGAACATGGAACCCAACCTTATGACCCTGAGATGACCAAGCTGAAATCAAGAGTTGAATACTCAATTGACTGAGCCACCCAGGGCCCCCCCCAACTAAATTTCTTTTTTTAATGCTTAAAATTTATCATATCAAGGGATGCTTGGGTGGCTCAGTCCATTAAACATCTACCTTCAGCTTAGGTCATGATCTCAGGGTCCTGGGATCGAGCACCCAGTTGGCCGCCCTGCTCAGCAGGGAGCCTGCTTGTCCCTCTCCCTCTGCCCTTCACCCCCACTCTTGTTCACTCTCTTGTGCACTCTCGCTCTCTCTCAAATAAATAAATAAATCTTTTTAAAAATTTATTATATCAATAAGGATTAATTTCATAAAGACATTATACTTGTAAACATTAATAGCAACAAAACCAAGAGCTTCCACTATTTATTTCCAGAGTTGTCATTTGATTGTATCATGCTGGGTGTATTCCAACTGCCACTTGTATGAATATGGAAAAATTTATCTCTCCTACCTTGACCACTGCCTTGCCTACTTCATCATTTCATTCATATATCCATCCCTCCATTCTTGATTCAGCACATACTTATTGAGGATTTCTACATGCTACTGAGGATCCATTTTGTTAGGCATTGAGAATATCAGGTTTAACAAGATCTGGTTCCTATTCTTGAGGAGTGTATAGTCTAGCCATAGGAGATAGGCATATAAACAGATGGTTATGTACATCTTCATGAGTTCTATAAAAAGTATGGAAAGAATCCTGTTGGAAGACCCAAGAACCTTATGAAGTTGAGTAACCTTCACAGGGAATGCAACTGAAAGTAGAAGAGATACAGAATGGTTTTGGATGTGACAGTATGACACAGGTTATCAGTTCAACAAGATAGAGGACATTATTTTAATGACTATCTCTGGAAGCTGACTTGGGCAGAAAACCTGACGTTAACTTTTCACACTCCTGGCCTGGGATCCCAAATCCAAATTCAGTTTCTTTGATCCTGCGATAGTGAATGATATGTTTTAGAGCCAGCAATGAAAGAGTGGTCTCAATTAGTGGGACAATGCTATGTTTGGTATTGTTTGGTGAGATACATAGAGAATTTGGGGAAATGTAACTTCTGATATGGAGATATTCCGTTCTTTGTCCCTCCTTTTGTCCTGGGTCTTCAAGTGAACTTTTGTAAATTTAATGAGTCTCTGCAGAGGACATCCTTGAGGTAGCCGTCATGCAGAGAAACTTTTCCACAGTCTGTAAAACAGACCAGTGTATAGATGTGTGCATGCATAGGAGTTTGCCAAGCAGAGAAAGAAAAGAAGCAGAATCCAAGCAGAGGCACAGCATGAACAAAAGCCCAGAAAAGTGATGGTTTCATCATGTTTGGGAATTGTTGAGTTCACTCAGGAAGCTCCAGTACTATGGAGGGAGATGAGGCCAGATGATGTGTAAGAGTCAGAACATGAAGGAACTTGTAAACAAGCTTGGGAATTTCAATTTTTCCCCTGTGGATAACGGGGAAGCCAGAGGAGGATTAAAGTGAGAGGCTCCCATGGTCAAATTTGCATTTTAAGAAGTAAATCTAGTGGTATTCTAGAAGGTAGACTGCGCTCACAACAGCCAGGTAACTGAAAACAGGATAAGAAGCTGTTAAGAATGGTCTTGGGGGCGCCTGGGTGGCTCAGTTGGTTAAGCGACTGCCTTCGGCTCAGGTCATGATCCTGGAGTCCCGGGATTGAGTCCCGCATCGGGCTCCCTGCTCAGCGGGGAGTCCGCTTCTCCCTCTGACCCTCCCCCCTCTCATGTGCTCTCTCTCTCCTCTCATCCTCTCTCTCAAATAAATAAATAAAATCTTAAAAAAAAAAAAAAAAAAAGAATGGTCTTGGGATGATGGGGTTGAGGAAAGATGAAAGTCTTAACTAAGGTAATTAGAAATGAAGAAGAGAGGCCAGTTCATAAAATTATTTCTGAGGGAGCATTAGTGGTATATTGGAGCCATGTTGTACCAGCTTGCAATGGTCAATTGTTACATATTCAGAAATACCATGAGGTGCCTGGGTGGCTCAGTGGGTAAATGTCCGGCTCTTGAATTCGGCTCAGGTCATGATCTCAGGGTCCTAGGATGGAGTCCCACATCAGGCTCTGTGCTCAGCAGGTAATCTGCTTGAGGATTCTCCTTCCCTCTGCCTCTGCCCCCGCCTCTGCTCACTTGTATGCTCTCTCTCTCTTTCTAAAATAAATAAATAAATCTTTAAAAAAAGAAAAGAAAAGAAATAATATGAGCTGCTTATTAAACCATTGGTAGCTTGGTAGCTGTGATGGAAATTGGCCACAGAAATTAGCACACACTATAAATCTGGGCTTTTTATTTTTTGAGAACCAGTTGACCAGCATACCGCTAGATGGAATGGACAGGATTTGGTGACTAGATATAAGGAGCAAGTGGGAGATAGCAGGTTTTGGGGGACCAGCAACTTTTATAATTTAGGGGATCCTCCTTAAGAATATAGAATTATGGGGGCACCTGGGTGGCTCAGTTGGTTAAGCGACTGCCTTCGGCTCAGGTCATGATCCTGGAGTCCCGGGATCGAGTCCCGCATCGGGCTCCCTGCTCAGCAGGGAGTCTGCTTCTCCCTCTGACCCTCCCCCCTCTCATGTGCTCTCTCTCTCTCTCTCATTCTATCTCAAATAAATAAATAAAATTTAAAAAAAAAAGAATATAGAATTATGAATTCCAAATTAGGCATAAATAATGGACAGTAGGGAGTATTCCTGGAAGCCAGCAATAACTTAAATATACATGGAAGTGACTGCAAACCGCATAAAAAAATCCCACTAAACCCAAACTAAATGTGTCCCCAACTCAGCTTCCCCTTAACCAGACACTAAAAGTGCCCACAACCACCCCAACACCACATCACATGATGGGAAGTATGTCAGAGGAGAAGTCAAAGTGGAAAGAAACAGCAGTCTTAACCCACTGTGGTTAAAATGTCTTACTTTTGCACATTTTACAAAAATATGTAACCATGTGAACCCCTTGAGAGGGCAACTCTCAGAACCTGGGAAAGAGCCCATGCAACTGCAAGAATCTGAAGCTTGAGTTTCCTCAGCTTCACGGTAAATTTGGCTCTGAGAGTGAGAGAGATATCCTGGGCAACAGGAAGACCAGGGGACCCAGAGAATGGCTCGTTGATTTACTTATACTCCTATCTAGTTCTACCACCAGATTCAAGATGGCTGGATGGATGGTGATACTATTATCTGAAGAAGAGATGAAGGTTGAATATCCCTGTGGGATCACAGAGCTCTCTCCCTTATTCCTGTTAGAAGCAAACATTGTTCGTATTATCACTGTTAACTGTTAACAAGAACTAACCTTAACTGATAACCTTGTCAGGCCCAACATCCCAGAGCCATTTTCAAAAGCACACAGGTTTCCTCCCTCTGTGGACCCTCGTAGAGAGCCACCTGGTCTTCGGAAGTGATGGTCCTGGAGGACGTCACAGTGAGGAAAGGTGAAATGTTTCTAGTGCAAGGCAGAATAATCCGTTCCAGACACATGTGTAATGCAGGGGAAACAGGTGCAAACAATTGAACCAGCTGTCAGCAAGCTACAGAGATCGCTTTTGATATCTTAATCGTTAGTTGATCCATGAGCCACGTTGGCAGCATCACTGTCATAGCTGACTGCACATCTGTAAACCTTTTCAAGTCTCTTCAGATGTCCATGTGAGTCTATGAAAAGCCTGACATCACTGGAGACTTAAATTGAGCATGATTGCTGCTGTTTCCATTTTCCTGCCACAGAACCAGACTTGACAAATGCCAATAATTGCTAATTTTTCACTACTGTTTGGCATGTGCCACGCAAGGCAAGAGCAGAGAGAGAGATCCTGCTGTCCCTGAGAGCATCCTGTCATTGTTGGTTTGAGGGACTGCATATCCTTTCTCTGTCAGATAAGCTATTTGCCTAGTACCCAGTGTAGAGGGGGTTATGATGTGTTTATCTCAGCCTCTTTATTGCATCAACAAAGAATACCCCATAATCCACTGGGAAAAGATTTTAAACGGTTGAATTTTCACATTGATAACTGTCTTCATTCTCCTTTCTATTCAAGAAAAAATGTCATCATTATGATTAACTCAGTAGGTAATTATCCCCTCTAAGGGGATTAGAAATCAGTGACATTATCTGTAGTGACCCATTATCTGAGGTTGATATAAAAAGATATGCCATTATTACTAATTGAACACCTTAGAAAAGAAGTTGCTTGGTTTTACTGGATTCTTTGATTTCTGTTTAGTACTTAAAATTATATTTTTCATGTTAACATTTTTAGAATTTTTAGTATTTTAGAATCTTAATTTGGAGAATATAACATATTTTAATGGAAACTTAGATCTGAGTGAAAATTCAGGCTGTTCCTACTCAATTGATGACCTTGGGCAAGCATCATTTTTTTGCACCTATAAAAATAGGAATAATAGTATCTGGAACTGTTGTGAAGAACATATTTAAAGGACTTGGCCAATGCCTGATCCACAGTAGAGGGTAGAGGGTCAAGAAATGGTAGCTAAGGAAAGCATGTAGAAAATGCTTATTTCACTTACTCTGGTAAGATAAGTTAAAGTATTTTTTTCTTACTTCACTTCAAAATAATGGAAACAATTACTCAAAAATGTAAACAGGCTACTAGGAAAACATCACAATCATATCCCAACGATTTGGGATAGGTAAGTGCAAAAATTTTCCTTAAGCGACGACTTCTCATGCATTCTTTTCCCTGAATCATTTTCATTTGAAAACTAGTGAACTCATTTAATTCCACATCATTATTTTTGGTGTTCTACCAAAAAAGAAGGTGTCATATTTCATATCCACTCTCCAAGAAAAACCTTTAGCTCTTCAAGTTTAACAACCTTCATTTTTGTGCAAATGCCAAAAAAAAAAAAAAGTTCTGGTAAGTAAAGTGTTGTTTAATTTTCAGATTATCTTTCATGACCAAATAAAAAAATCTTAATAAAAGTTAATATGGGAACATAATTTATTGTCAGTATACGTTTTAATGTGGGAATTTATATTTTCATTCTTCAATAAGTCTCATACTTAATATATTTACACAAAATTTTGTTTATCATTAATGTAATATCCACCATTAATGTAATGTTTAACATTAATGTAATTTCACAATGAAATTCCACTCTTAGTTACTGTAATGAATATTATTTCATTGATGGGGAAAAAACTCACATGTATCCCTAAAAGTAGGTGGGAAAAATAATTATTATTAATATATATTTTCCTAAAATTTATAAATATATAATAAATAAATATATATATAATAAATAAATAATCTTAATAATTCATTCTCTTCTTCAAAACACCTACAACAGCCATAATGAATAGTTGTTGCCTCATAGGTATTACATGCACTGCTGCTGATACCAGCAGACATTTTATAAGTAACTATATCAAGATCTTCCAGAAAGAAAGTGGTACCCATGGATGTGGATAATAATAAGAGTTTGTAAATCTCCAACATCTCTCAAGTGAATCATAATATCCATACAGCATTTTAACAATTCTGAAAGCCCTAGGCAAAACTATAAAGAAAGAAAAGTTAAATTATCTCAACACTCTCAATATTTGAATGTTCCTCTTCCCAATCCTGGTGCCCCCTGCCTATTTGCTAGGTGCTATTATGGTCATTTTGCATACTGTGGGCACACTGCATACAAATGCGTTGCCTGCCTGCATGGAGCAAGCAGCCCAGTGAGGAAGAGAGCTGGTAAGGAAATAATCATAAGAATAAAGGTACACTCTGTAATCACTGTAATACAGCAAGGATATAAGAAAAGAGAATACTTCCTTGTGGAAGTAAAGGATAAAATGAGCAGAATTAACTGGATCATAAGCAAGCCACTCTTCCCAAGTTGCTACAGGACTATCTGAAATACTCTAAAGCATATCAGTGATACCCCACTGGATACTCCATCCAGACCTGACATTCAATATTATTTCTTCTTCCTTTTTTTCCCCACCTTCCCCTAATCAAACCATTCACTGCTATAAATGTTTTGCCCTTGGCAGACAGAAAGAACTATTATTAATAGAGCAAATGTAAAAACATTCATCCCACCATATAAATGACCAATAAAAGGGAGAGAAACTATCATTTATTGAACTTCTATGCTGTACCTGGAACTCTGCAGAATGTTAATCACATGTTAGCTCACTTAATCTACCACAAAAACTTCTATCAGAAACATATTATAATGTTCTTTTTCATCAGGTAGAGAACCTGAGGCTCAGAGGAGTTAAGTAACCCACTCAAATTAAGACAGATGGTAAATAGCAGAGCTGAAATATAAGTGTCTGACTCTAGCTCAAGCCCTTGTTACTGTACCAACCATGCTTTCACCGTAAAGATCCCATGATCTGTTTGGATGCTAGCTCTTAAATACTTCTAGTTTTATTATAACCAAATGACTAAATCTGAGACCAGTTTTGCTCCTTTTACAGGAGCTCTGTAAGACCTCTTGGCTGGTACTGAGTTGTTCCCTAGTTGCATTAACTATCTTATACTCCAGTCCAGGAACAAGAGATTATCCATGCCTTAATCTCTGACTTGGATCCTAGATCCAGTTCCTTTGTATCCGAGGGCTTCATTTCCTCCAAACCTTCCCAAGGACAGGAGCCCTTCTTCTCATGTACAGTCCCTCACCTATGTTTTCACCCTCTCTGGATCTCTCTAATACAGTTTATCTGCTACCTGCACCCATCTTTGTTGGTTTCATTCTACATTGGTCTCTCCCATCTGTCTTCTCTCTCCCAATCCTTTCTTGTCCAACCTGCATTAACTGCTTTGTAGGGGCAAACAATGACTAAATCCAAGGAAAAAATTCCCAAAGATAAAATGTCAAGCAATTTAGCAGACATGTAGAAGCTTCTGAAGCAAGAAAATTTTCCCACTGCCCCTCAAAGGTTACCCTACAGATGACTGCTAGTTCTACCTACATTTAAGGCAAGATCTCCATGTAACTCCCTATACTACAATTAATAAGTAATGTTTTTGGAGCACTTACTACATACCTGGCTTTGCTCTAAGTATGTTGCATGGGTTATCTCATATAATCTTTGTCGTAACCCTTAAGGTAGATAGTAGTTACTATTATCCCCATGGGGGGAGGAGGGTAAGGAAAGAGGCTTACAGAGAGATATGTAACTTGCTCAATATCACACCATTTAGGAATCCATAAAGCTAGTATTTGAATCCAAGCAATTCAGCTTAAAAGCCCACATGTTTAACTGCTATATTTTTAAAGATTATGATAATCCATGTTTACAAGATGCTAACATTTGGAAAAAGTTGACAGGTTCAACCGTGCCATTTATTCATTCTTTGAATAAATATGTATAAAACCAGGAACTATAGGGGCAGCTGGATGGCTCAGTTAAGTGTCTGCCTTTGGCTCAGGTCATGATCTCAGAGTCCTGGGATCAAGCCCCACGTGGGGCTCCCTGCTCAGCAGGGAGTCTGCTTCTCCCTCTCCTTCTGCCCCCACACCCTCCCCACTTGTGCTCTCTCTCTCAAATAAATAAAATCTTTAAAAATAATAATAATAATAAATAAAAATAAAAAATAGGAACTATAATATTCTAGGAACTAGACACAGAAGTGAACAAGATAGATAAGGGATCTGACCTCCTACAGCTGATATTCTACTGGAGTGAGATAGAACATAAGCAAATAACAATTCAAGAAATTTCAAGTAATAAAAAAATGATATAAGGGAAATATGATTAAAAGAGGAATACTACTTTTGGTAGAATGATCAGGGAAAGTCTTTCAGAAAAGGTGTTATTTGAACTGAAAGGTAACACTGACCCAGCCAATGGTCTGGTGAAGCATTCTAGTTAAAGGACTGTAAGAATAAAGTCCTGAGACAGAACAGGTGGGGTTAAGGAACAGGCAGACATGAAGTGAAGGGAAGAAGAATAGAAGGTAATACCAAAGAAGTGGGCCTAGCTAGTTCATGCAAAGCTTGGCTGGCCACATTAAAGTCTGGACTTTATTCTAAGATCAATGAAAAACCACCAAAGAGTTTTATGTAAGGGATCTTAAAGGATCTCTCTGGTTTCTTTGTAAAAAGTGGATTGACTGGAAAAATATTTTAAAGGATTCAATTATATCTCAATAAAAAAATTTAATAAAGGATTGGTTGATGATAAGAAAGAATGGTAGTAGGGAGAACAGTAGGGAGTCTCCTGCAGTTGTCCAAGCAAATGATAACAATGGCTTGGACTAGGGTATTGAACACAATATGTAAAGAAATAGCTAGAGAGATATATGAAGGTAGGACTTCAAATACAGCTGGATGGATTGGATATGGGGAATAAGGGAAAGGGAGTATCAAGGATGGAATCAAAGATAAAAAATATATAGAGCACTGCATCCTACAATAAACTAAGTTTGTGACATCTATCCCATTTTTTATTGATCCTAATCAACCAAATCAGTCAACAACAAAGAACACATTTTTGAGCATTACAGCATGATAACCTCTATGAATGATATAAAGATATAAAACTGCAAAGGAAAAAATTAAAGTACATTGCTATTTCAGGTTGGATTCTCTGGAAGCAGATACTGATGAGGAATTTGGAGGGCTAGATATTTATTCAGGATCTACACCATGAAAGAAAAGAGGAGGAAGCAGGATTGGGCAAATGGAGAATTTAAACCACAATTTAAAGATGACTAATTCTTGGCCAACCTGGTAGGGAGCCCTGGAGTGAGTAATGCCCATCAGAAATAACCTCCACCTCTCAGTCATAGGACACGAGGTGCCTGGGGAGGGTGTGATTTCTAGCAAAGCAGCCCTCAGTAGTTGAAGCAGACTCTTTAAAAGCTGATGCCCAAATGCAATCTACTGATGACACTCTCCACAGTTGAGTGGCAAGTCCTTCCTTAAAGGGGGACTTAACTGGAGTATCCACCACAATTCTACTTTATGTCTTGTATACTTAACAAATTTTCCAAGACAGCCCCTTTACAAATATTTGGTGACATTATATACCATGTATCAGATAATAGATTCCCATTATTAGTTCAGAAAAATGTGTTTGTAGAGGGTACCTGGGTGGCTCAGTCAGTTAAGTGGCTGACTCTTGATTTCGGCTCAGGGCATGATCTCAGGATCCTGAGATGGAGCCCCATGTGAGGCTCCATGCTGGGTGTGGAGCCTGCTTAAGATTCTCTGTCTCCCTCTCCCTCTTTCTCTCCCCTCCCACTCATGCACTCTCTCTTTCTCTCTCTCTAAAAAAAAAAGAAAAGAAAGAACATGTTGTTTGTGGTACATATATTTGAAGAGGGGAGAGAAGACCAATTCAGTCTCCATTTATCTTCCTTTATCTTCCTGTTATGGGTTGCCCTATAGCAGATCTCTTGTGCAGAATGCTACCATTTGAGTACTGTATCTGAAATAAATTTCTATTGTAGACTGTTGCTGAAGTGGGTTAGGGCAACATGGCCAGGAGGTCGTTAATTAACTTTAATGGTTCAGCTCAGAGAGTAAGAAGCTTGAAAGAGCATCACTCCTAAACCTAAAACAAGAAAAAAGATGGACAAGTTGAAAATTAATTCTTTTTCTTGAAGCTGTCACAGAACTGAGGTCACAGAGCAACTAATTCCAAAGTAAGAGAGACTGGCACCTTCAGGGAGAAACTGGAGCTGAGCATTTGCTTATCTGGAGCAGATGCAAATATGAACCACTATATTAGTCATCTTGGATTTCAATAACAAAATGCCATAGACTGAGTGGTTTGAACAACAGAAATTACTTTTATTTTCTCACAGTTCTGGAAGCTAGAAATCCAACATCAAGGTGCCAGCATGGCTGGGTTCTTGCAAAAAGCTGCCTTCTCACTTTATCCTTACATGGGAGGGAGAGACAGAGACAAAGAGAGAGAAAGAGATCTTTCATTCTTCATGGTCCTTTCTGGAGAAGGAATAATAGCCATTGCCAAAACATCCAGACTTAACTCCCTGATCTCCCTTATGGAACAAAATCTTTAAACATCAGGGGGAAAAGCATAAAAACTGGCCAGAGAGCATTGGTAGAAACACACTGCATCTAAGAGACAGAAACAAGAGGGATGCAGGCCAAGAAGCTCTACCCCTGGGAGCAAGGAAAGGATTCAGTCCAATACCACATCTACAGAAGGTACGGAACACCGGTGAAGACCATACCCCTAAAACCTAAGTTCTCAGTGCCTGCCTAAAACTGAGGCTTAATCAGAACATCAGATATTGCTCTACTATCTCTCCTCCCATGCATCCAAGTAAAAATGACAGTGAAATATAGGTGAGAGAGCTTCAAAAAGAGAGACTCTCTGGGGAATAGTGCAATAGATAAGACAGAAAGCCAAGCAAAGAGACCACTATAACCTTTATATTAAAACTGAATTTTTCAAGGAAATAAAATTTATGGTCTAATCTCTTTCATGAACAAACTTAAATATATAAATGATAAAGTATATATGTATGTATATGCAAACTGAAGCCAGTATTGTGTAAATAGACTATTATATCATAACAAAATTGGTTACATTTCAGGAATTCAAAGATAGCCTATCATTTGAAAAATCAATGTAATTTCTCACATTAAAAGAATAAAAGAAAAAAAAACCATATAATTCTCGTAATAGATGAAGAAGAGAAAATCTAGTAAAATTCCAAACCTCTTAGCAAACTAAAATTAGAATAAAATTACCTTAATCTGATAAAGTATATCTAAAAAAAAATTTGTAACAAACATCATCTTTAATGGTGAAATGTTGGAAATCTCCCTTTGAGATCTACATCAAAATAAGAAGGCCCTCTAGCACCATTTTTATTTAACAGTATATTTAAATCTTAACCAAAGCAAATAGGACAAGATAAAGAAATAAAAGTTATAATATGGGAAAGAAGAAGTAAAACTCTCATTATTTACAGATGACATTATTGTATTAATAAAAAATCCCAAAGAAGTTACAGATTAATGGTTAGAATTAAGTGGATTTAGCAAGACTCCTGGATATTAGGGTAACACACACACAAAAATGAAAAACGCATCAATATATCAGTAGTAAACAACTAGAAAATAAAAAATGTTTAGTAATACCAATAGCATCAGTATCAAAAATATCAAAAACCTAGGAACAAGTCTCATGAAAGATGCACAAATTCCTGCACAGGAAACTGCAAACAATTACTGAACGAAATTAAGAAAGACCTAAATAGGCCTGGATTTCTGGGAAGATGCTGGAATAGAAGGATCCTAAGCTCCCCCCATCCCACAGACACACCTAGATAACAGCCACATTAGTGAAACCAACCCAGAAAATACCCAAAGACTAGCAGAACAGATTTCCACAGTTAATTGTAGAGAGGAAGCCACACAGCAAAGGGTAGCAGGGGTGGAGATGTGGTCGGAACCAAACTCTTGGAGAGACTAACCACAAACAGGAGGGATACCACAAGTACAGAGAAGGGAGAGGAGTAGACCCTATGCCAGGCACCCCAGACATGGGGGACCTACACTGGGAAGATGAGTGTCTTAGCATTTGGCTTTTAAAACAAGTGGGTCTTTACTTCAGGAGGTTTTACAATCAGTAGGGCTTAACTCTGGGTACTTTAAAAATCAGCAGGCTTCACTCTAGGAGAACCAGGGGGTGACAGGAAACTGCGTCCATGCCCTTAACAAGGCAGCATAACAAATAACCCTGCCAGAGATATTGTATAGAAACAGAAGTTTAAAAAGTGCCTGGATATACGAGAAATTTATTTATTAATTTCAGAACATGTCCTGCAGGGGCAGGAACCTTTAGGAAACTTCTCTAAAAAAAATAGAGTTATTAGCATATCTCTCCCCTACCCCCAGCCTAGATAGTGGGACACTTGCAGGAACTAGTATGAATACCCTCCACCTACCTTGCTAACACTGCATTCTCTGTACTCACATTCTCCTGCAGATCCAACCACTCATCTGGAGTGAGTCCCTCCAAAGGGGTTCCTGCCATGTCACATTCTGCAAGCAGTCCCAGTAGGGGCCAGTACTACTCCAAAGAAACCCTTGCCAGTATGAAGGTTAAAGCATAAAAGCAGTAAAATCCATTATATCTATAAAAATCAGTCAAGGAATTCACAAAATTAAAAGATGTAAAGTGTAATATCATATACATAAAACATGGTGGGGGAAAATACAATGCTTTTAGAATGGGTATGAAACTGGAAATATTCACAAGAAAAAATCTGGAAAGAACACAAATACATGGTTAAATAACATGCTACTAAACAATGAATAGGCCAACCAAAGAATCAGAGAGGAAATGAAAAATATATAGAGACAAATGAAAATGAAAACACAATGACCCAAAAATTTTGGGATGCAGCAAAAGCTATTCTAAGAAGGAAGATTATAACAATACAGGCTTACATCAAGAAGAAAAATCTCAAAAGAACAACCTAACTTTACACCTAAAGGAGCTAGAAAAGGAAGAACAAACAAGCCAAAAGCCAGTAGAAGAAAGGAAATAATAGAGGTTAGAGCAGTAACAAATGAAATAGAGACTAAAAAAAAAAAAACCAATAGAATTGATCAATGAAATCAGAAGTTGGTTCTTTGAAAAGATCAACAAAATTAATAAACCTTTAGCCAGATTCATTACAAAAAAAGAAAGGACTAAAATAAATAAAATCAGAAATGAAGGAAGAGAGATAACAAATGACACCACAGAAATACAAAGCATTATGAGAATATTATGAAAAATTATATGCAAACAAACTGGACAACCTAGAAGAATGGATAAGTTCCTAGAAACATATAACCTTCCAAAACTGAAACAAGAAGAAATAGAAAATTGAACAGACTGATTACTAGAAATGAAATTTAATTAGCAGTCAAAAAAATTCCCAACAAACAAAACTCCAGGACCAGATAGCTTGACAGATGAGTACTATCAAACATTTAAAGAAGAGGTAATACTTATTATTGTCAAACTATTCCAAAAAAATATAAGAGGAAGGAAAACATCCAAATTCATTCTATGAGGCCAGCATTACCCTGATACCAAAACCAGATAAAGACACTACAAAAAAAAAAAGAAAGAAAGACAGAAAGAAAACTATAGGCCAATATCTCTGATGAATATAAATGCAAAAATCCTCAACAAAATATTAGCAAACTGAGTCCAACAATACATTGTAAGAAATAATTCACCACAATCAAGTGGTATTTATTCCAGGGATACAAGAGTGGTTCAATATTCACAAATAAGTCAATGTGATACCTTCCTTTAACAAGAGGAAGGATAAAAGCCATAGGATCATTTCAATAGATGCAGAAAAAGCATTTGACAAAGTACAACATCCATTCATGAAAAAAACCCTCAACAAAGTAGGTTTAGATGGAACATACATCAATATAATAAAGACCATATGTGAAAATCTCATAGCTAACATCATACTTAATGGTGAAAAACTGAGAGCATTTCTTCTAAGATCAGGAACAAGGATTTCAACTCTCACCACTTTTATTCAACACTGTACTGGAAGTCCTAGCCACAGGAATCAGACAACAAAAAGAAATGAAAGACATCCAAATTAGTAAGGAAGAAGTAAAATTGTCCACTATTTGCTGATGACATGATACTATATAGCAAAAACTCTAAAGACTAGACCAAAAAAATTACTAAAACTGAAAAATGAATTCAGTAAAGTCATAGGATACAAAATTAATATACAGAAATTTGTTACATTTCTATACACTAATAATGAAGTAGCAGAAAGTGAAATTAAGAAAACAATCCCACTTACAATTGCACCAAAAATAATAAAATACCTAGTAATAAACTTAAGCAAAAGGTGAAAGATCTGTACTCTGAGAACTATAAAACATTGATGAGAGAAACTGAAGATGATACAAATAAATGGAAAGATATTCCATTCTCATGGATTGGAAGAATAAATATTGTTAAAAAGGTCCATACTACCTAAAACAATCTACAGATTTAATGCAATCCCTATCAAAATACCAACAACATTTTTTACAAAACTAGAATAATACTAAAATTTGTATGCAACCACAAAAGACCCCAAATAACAAAAGCAATCTTAAGAAACACAAAGCTGGAGGTATCAAATCCTAGATTTCAAGATGTACTACAAAGCTGTAGTAATCAAAACAGTATGGTACTGGCACAAAAAAATAGACACTTAGATCAATGGAACAGAATAGAGAGTCCAGAAATAAACTCACACTTTTATGGTTAATGCATCTATGACAAAGGAAGCATAATATACAATGGGAAAATGGCAATCTCTTCAATAAGTGGTGCTGGGGAAACTGGACAGCTACAGGCAAAAAAGTGAAAGTGGACCACTTTCTTACATATACATGCAAAAATAAACTTAAAATGGATTAAAGACCTACATGTGAGACCTGAAACCATAATAGTCCTAGAAGAAAACATAGGCAGTAACTTCTTTGACATCAGCCACAGAAACATTTTTCTAGATGTCTCCTCTGGCAAGGAAAAAAAAAAGCGAAATTAAACTCTTCAGACTGCACAAAAATAAAGCTTTTGCACAGCAAAGGAAAAC
The DNA here is from genome assembly GCF_011800145.1 of Mirounga leonina. Lineage (NCBI taxonomy): Eukaryota > Metazoa > Chordata > Mammalia > Carnivora > Phocidae > Mirounga > Mirounga leonina. The sequence goes on along the minus strand of NW_023270415.1, from coordinate 21,761,464 downwards.
ACCAACAAAACAAAAAGGCTATCTACTGAATGGGAGAAGATGTGGGCAAATGATATATACAATAGAAGTTAATATCCAAAATATATAAATAACTTACACAACTCAACATGGTAAAGATAAAAATAAATAATCTGGTTAAAAATGGGCAGAAGACCTGAATAGCCATTTCTCTAAAAAAGACATACAGATGGCTGACAGACATATGAAAAGATGCTCAACATCACTAATCATCAGGGAAATGTAAACTGAAAGCACGATGAGATATTAATTTATGCCTGTTGGAATGGCTAAAATTAAAACACACACACACACACACATAAGAAAAACAAGTGTTGGTAAGGATGTGGAGAAAAAGGAACCTTCATACATGATCGGTGTGAATGCAAATTGGTGCCATCACTGTAGCAAACAGTATAAAAATTTCTCAAAACCTTAAACATAGAATTACCATATGATCCAGTAAATCCTACCACTTGGTATTTACCCAAAGAAAACAATAACACTAATGAAAAAAGATATGGACCCTTATATTTATTGCAACATTATTTACATTAGCCAAGGCATGGAAGCAACCCAAGTGCCTATTCATAGATCAGTGGATAAAGAAGATGTGATGATAGATGATAGATAGATAGATAGATAGATAGATAGATAGATAGATAGATAATAGAAAGATAGATAGATTATAGATAGATGATAGATAAAATGATTGATAGATAGATAGATGATAGATGATAGATAGAAAGAGAGATAGATGATAGATGATAGATAGATAGATGATAGAAAGATAGATAGATAGAGATAGATAGATAGATAATGGAATATTACTCAGCCATAAAAAAGAATAAAATATTCCCATTTGCAACAACATGGATCAACCTAGAGGGTATAATGCTAAGTAAAATAAGATAGAGAAAGACAAATACCATATGATTTCACTCATATGTGGAATTTAAGAAACAAAAATGAACAACAAAAAAAAGAGAACAAACAAAAAAACAGACTTAAATACAGAGAACAAACTGGTGGTTGCCAGAGGGCAGGTGGGTGAGAGGATAAAGTGAACGAGATAAAGGGGAATAAGAGTACATTTATCTTGATGAGCCTTGAGAAATGTATAGGATTGTTGAATCATTATACTGTGTACCTGAAACTAATATAACACTGAAAGTTAATTATACGTGAATTAAAAAAGAAAGAAGAAAGAAAAAGAGAAAGAAAGAGAGAGAGAGAAAGAGAAAGAAAGGGGGGAGGGAGGGGGGAAAGATGGCAGAGGAGTAGGGGACCCTATTTCAACTGGTCCCCGGAATTGAGCTGAATATCTACCAGACCACTCTGAGCACCCATGAAACCAGCCTGAGATGTAAGAAGATCTGGATCTCTACGAATATCGCAGGCGGTTGGTTGTGAGGTACGAAGTGGAGAGCTGTGATTCTGCAGGCAGATATCGGAGGATAAACGGCAGCGGGAGGGTGCCTGGCCATGGGGATCCTACACCGCCGGTGAGTGACAGCCTCACATGCTGCAGACAGGGCACAGACTCGCAGACTGGTAGCGCCGGGAAAGAACTTTAGGGCAGCCCCTGGGGTGGAAAACCAGACCGGCGGGGTCGCGCTCAGGTGAACCGCAGCCCCCCGGACAGAAACCGGAGCGACGGTCGCGCACACGCGAACTGCAGCCTCCGGGACGGAAACCGGTGCGCATGAGTCGCGCCAGTGAACTGCAACCCCTGGGGGTGGAAACCCCAAGCAGTGGAGCCACACACACACGAACTGCTGTCCCCGGGACAGGACCCCAAGCAGCAGAGTCGCACGCGCGCGAATTGGGAGCGGCTGGCAGTTTTAGAAGCACAAAGGGCAGAGATGTGCCCCAACCTGGAGGCAGGACTGGGAGCGCTGTGGAGGGGCGCACAACCCAGGACGCTACAGTTTATAGCAGCACGGACAGAAACAGAGACAGTGTGGCCTGGAGAACAGGCTGTGGTCTCTCTGCTCTGAGGCAGAGGGTTGGAAACGGTCTCTTCTGCTCTGACTCGTGGAAGAGACGCGGAAAGCTGCCAGGGAAAGGTGCCAGAGAACAAAAGCCCCAAAGACTGATGCCCACTGAGGCCATCCCCCTCCACAGGGACGCAGGGCAACTCCGCCCAAACAGGGTTGCCTGAGTAACAGCACGGCAGGCCCCTCCCGCAAAAGACAGGCTGGGAAAACAAGAGGCCAGCAACCCTAAGGTCCCAAGAAAACAGGTGCATCTTGCTTGGGTTCTGGTCAATAACTTCGACTCTATACATTCCTTCAAACACCCATCAACAGAATGACTAGGAGGAGGAGCCCCCAAAACAGAAAAGACTCAGAGATTATGACTTATGCTGCAGATTTACAAATGGATGCAGATATAACCAAGATGTCAGAGATGGAATTCAGGCTAGCAATTGTGAAGACAATGGCTAGAATGGAGAAATCAATTAATGGCAACATAGAGTCTCCAAGGGCAGAAATAAAAGGGGAATTGGCAGAACTTAAAAATGCTATCAATGAGCTCCAATCCAATCTAGATAATCTAACAGTTAGGGTAACTGAGACAGAAGAGAGAATAAGCGATCTGGAAGACAGTATAATGGATAAAAAGGGAAAAGAGGAGGCCAGGGAAAAACAACTCAGAATCCATGAAAATAGAATCAGAGAAATAAGTGACACCATGAGGCATTCCAATGTCAGAATAATTGGAATCCCGGAGGGAGTGGAGAGAAAGAGAGGGCTAGAAGATGTATTTGAGCAAATCATAGCTGAGAACTTCCCTAATCTGGGGAATGAAACAAACATTTGAGTCCTAGAGGCAGAGAGGACCCCTCCTAAGATCAAGGAAAACAGGCCAACACCCCGGCCTGTAATAGTAAAACTTGCAAATCTTAGAACCAAGGAAACCATCTTAAGGGCAGTTAGGGGGAAGAGATTCCTTACATACAGAGGGAGGAACATCAGAATAACGTCAGACCTATCCACAGAGACCTGGTAAGCCAGAAAGGCCTGGCAAGACATATTCAGGGTACTAAATGAGAAGAACATGCAGCCAAGAATACTTTATCTGGCAAGGCTTTCATTTAGAATGGATGGAGAGATGCAGAGCTTCCACGACCGGCAGAAGTTGAAAGAATATGTGACCACTAAGCCGGCCCTGCAAGAAATATTAAGGGGGGGGCGCCTGGGTGGCTCAGTTGGTTGGGCAACTGCCTTCGGCTCAGGTCATGATCTTGGAGTCCCTGGATCGAGTCCTGCATCGGGCTCCCTGCTTGTCAGGGAGTCTGCTTCTCCCTCTGACCCTCCCCCCTCTCATGTGTTTTCTCTCTCTCTCATTCTTTCTCTCAAATAAATAAACAAAATCTTTAAAAAAAAAAAAAAAAAAGAAATATTAAGGGGGGTTCTATAAAAGGAGAAAGACCCCAAGAGTGATCTACAACAGAAATTTACAGGGACAATCTATAAAAACAACGTCTTCACAGGCAACATGATGACAATTAATTCATATCTTTCAATAATCACTCTCAATGTGAATGGCCTAAACGCTCCCATAAAACGGCATAGGGTTGCAGATAAAAAGACAGGACCCATCCATATGCTGTCTACAAGAGACTCATTTTGAACCTAAAGATACATCCAGACTGAAAGTGAAGGGATGGAGATCTATCTTCCATGCCAGCGGACCTCAAAAGAAAGCTGGGGTAGCAATTCTTATATCAGACAAATTAGATTTTAAACTAAAGTCTGTAGTAAGAGACACAGAAGGACACTATATCATTCTTAAAGGGTCTATCCAACAAGAAGATCTAACAATTGTAAATATCTATGCCCCCAACATGGGAGCAGCCATCTACATAAGCCAACTGTTAACCAAAATAAAGAGTCATATTGATAACAATACGTTAATTGTAGGAGACCTCAATACTCCACTCTCAGCAATAGACAGATCATCTAAGCAGAAGATAAACAAGGAAACAAGAGCTTTGAATGACACATTGGACCAGATGGACCTCATAGATATTTACAGAACATTCCACCCTAAAACAACAGAATACTCATTCTTCTCAAGCTCACATGAAACTTTCTCCAGAATAAACCATATACTGAGTCACAAATCAGGTCTCAACTGATACCAAAAGATTGAGATAATTCCCTGCATATTCTCAGACCACAATGCTCTAAAACTGGAACTCAATCACAAAAAAAAAAATTTGGCAGAAATTCAAACACTTGGAAGCTAAAGACCACTCTGCTCAAGAATGTTTGGGTCAACCAGGAAATCAAAGAAGAACTTAAACAATTCATGGAAATCAATGAGAACGAAAACACATCAGTCCAAAACCTATGGGATACTGCAAAGGCGGTCCTAAGGGGGAAATACATAGCCATCCAAGCCTCACTCAAAGAAATAGAAAAATCCCAAATTCACCAACTAACTCTACACCTCAGAGAACTAGAGAAAAAGCAACAAACGACACCTAAGCCATGCATTAGAAGAGAAATAATTAAAATTAGAGCAGAAATCAATGAATTAGAAACCAGAAACACAGTAGATCAGATCAACAAAACTAGAAGTTGGTTCTTTGAAAGAATTAATAAGATTGATAAACCACTGGTCAGACTTATCCAAAAGAAGAGAGAAAGGACCCAAATTAATAAAATTATGAATGAAAGGGGAGAGATCACGACTAACACTAAGGAAATAGAAACAATTATTAGAAATTATTATCAACAACTATATGCCAATAAACTGAGCAATCTGGATGAAATGGAGGCCTTCCTGGAAACCTATAAGCTGCCAAGCTGAAACAGGAAGAAATTGACAACCTGAATAGGCCAATAACCAGGAACGAGATTGAAGCAGTGATCAAAAACCTCCCAAAAAACAAGAGTCCAGGGCCTGATGGATTCCCTGGGGAATTCTATCAAACATTCAAAGAAGAAATAATACCTATTCTACTGAAGCTATTTCAAAAAATAGAAACAGAAGGAAAACTTCTAACCTCATTCTATGAGGCCAGCATTACCTTAATCCCCAAACCAGGCAAAGACCCCAGCAAAAAGGAGAATTTCAAACCGATATCCCTGATGAATATGGATTCCAAAATCCTCAACAAAATCCTAGCTAATAGGATCCAACAATACATTAAAAGGATCATCCACCAGGACTAAGTGGGATTTATCCCCAGGATGCAAGGGTGGTTCAACATTCGCAAATCAATCAATGTGATAGAACACATTAATAAGAGGAGGGAGAAGAACCATATGGTCCTTTCAACTGATGCAGAAAAAGCATTTGACAAAATACAACATCCTTTCCTGATTAAAACTCTCCAGAGTATAGGGATAGAGGGAACATTCTTCAAGCTCATAAAATCCATCTATGAAAAACGAATAGCAAATATCATCCTCAATGGGGAAAAGCTGAGAGCCTTTCCCTTAAGATCAGGAACACGTCAAGAGTGCCCACTCTCACCACTGTTGTTCACCATAGTACGAGAAGTCCTAGCAACAGCAATCAGACAACAAAAAGAAATAAAAGGGGGCGCCTGGGTGGCTCAGTTGGTTAAGCGACTGCCTTCGGCTCAGGTCATGATCCCAGGGTCCTGGGATCAAGTCCCGCATTGGGCTCCCTGCTCTGCAGGGAGGCTGCTTCTCCCTCTCCCACTCCCCCTGCTTGTGTTCCCTCTCTCGCTGTGTCTCTCTCTGTCAAATAAATAAATAAAATCTTTAAAAAAAAAAAAGAAAGAAAGAAAAGGTATTCAAATTGGCAAAGAAGAAGTCAAACTCTCTCTTTTCGCAGACGACATGATACTTTATGTGGGGAACCCAAAAGACTCCACCCCCAAATTACTAGAACTCATCCAGCAATTCAGTAATGTGGCAGGATACAAAATCAATGCACAGAAATCAGTTGCTTTCTTATACACTAACAACGCAACTGTAGAAAGAGAAATTAAAGAAACGATTCAATTTACAATAGCACCAAAAACCGTAAGATACCTCGGAATAAACCTAACCAAAGAGGTAAAGGATCTATACTCTAGGAACTACAGAACACTCATGAAAGAAATTGAAGAAGACACAAAAAGATGGAAAAATATTCCATGCTCATGGATCGGAAGAATAAGCATTGTTAAAATATCTATGCTACCCAGAGCAATCTATACCTTCAATGCCATCCCGACCAAAATTCCAATGACATTTTTCAAAGTGCTGGAACAAACGATCCTAAAACTTGTATGGAATCAGAAAAGACCCCGAATCGCCAAGGAGATGTTGAAAAAGAAAAACAAAGCTGGGGGCATCACGTTGCCCGATTTAAAGCTATATTACAAATCAGTGATCACCAAGACAGCATGGTACTGACACAAAAACAGACATACAGACCAATGGAACAGAATAGAGAACCCAGATATGGACCCTCATCTCTATGGTCAAATAATCTTTGACAAAGCAGGAAAAAATATGCAATGGAAAAAAGACAGTCTCTTCAATAAATGGTGCTGGGAAAATTGGACAGCCACATGAAGAACAATGAAACTTGACCATTCTCTAACACCATACACAAAGATAAACTCAAAGTGGATGAAAGACCTCAATGTGAGACAGGAATCCATCAAAATCCTAGAGGAGAACATAGGCAGTAACCTCTTTGACATCGGCCACAGCAACTTCTTTCAAGATACATCTCCAAAAGCCAGTGAAACAAAAGCAAAAATGAACTTTTGGGACTTCATCAAGATAAAAAGCTTCTGCACAGCAAAGGAAACAGTCAACAAAACAAAGAGGCAACCCACAGAATGGGAGAAGATATTTGCAAATGACACTACAGATAAAGGGCTGGTATCCAAAATCTATAAAGAACTTCTCAAACTCAACACCCAAAAAACAAATCATCAAGTCAAAAAGTGGGCAGAAGAGATGAACAGACACTTCTCTGAAGAAGACATACAAATGGCTAACAGACACATGAAAAAATATTCATCATCATTAGCCATCCGGGAAATCCAAATCAAAACCACACTGAGATACCACCTTACACCAGTTAGAATGGCAAAAATGGACAGGGAAAGAAACAACAAATGTTGGAGAGGTTGTGGAGAAAGGGGAACCCTCTTACACTGTTGGTGGGAATGCAAGTTGGTACAGCCACTTTAGAAAACAGTATGGAAGTTCCTCAAAAAGTTAAAAATAGAACTACCCTATGACCCAGCAATTGCACTACTGGGTATTTACCCCAAAGACACAGATGTAGTGAAAAGAAGGGCCATATGCACCCCAATGTTCATAGCAGCAATGTCCGCAATAGCCAAACTGTGGAAAGAGGCGAGATGCCCTTCAACAGTTGAATGGATAAAGAAGATGTGGTCCGTATATACAATGGAATATTACTCAGCCATCAGAATAGATGAATACCCAACTTTTACATCAACATGGTTGGGACTGGAGGAGATTATGCTAAGTGAAATAAGTCAAGCAGAGAAAGTCAATTACCATATGGTTTCACTTATTTGTGGAACATAAGGAATAACATGGAGGACATTAGGAGAAGGAAGGGAAAAATGGGGGGGGGGGGAATTGGAGGTAGAGATGAACCATGAGAGACTATGGACCTGAGAAACAAACAGGGTTTTAGAGGGGAGGGGGGAGGGGGGATTGGTTAGCCTGGTGATGGGTATTAAGGAGGGCATGTACTGCATGGAACACTGGGTGTTATACGAAAACAATGGATCGTGGATCACTACATCAAAAACTAATGATGTATTGTATGGTGACTAACATAACATAATAAAATTAAAAACTAAAAAAAAAAAGAATGAAAGGGGGGAGGGGGAGGGAGGGGGGAAGAAAAAAAGACCTAAATAAATTGAAGGATATATCCTGTTCATGGATTGGAAGACTCAATGTTATAAAAAAATGTTAGTTCTTCACAAATGTATCTATTGATTCAGTAAAATGACAATTCAAAATCCAACAAGATATTTTGTGGAAATGATTCTAAAATTTTTATAGAAATGTTAAAAGCCAAGAATAGCCAAGATAATCTTGAAGAAGGAAAACAGAGGACTTACACTACCATATATCAAGTCTTATTAGAAAGCTACAAGAATTAAAATAGAGTCATTTTTTAAGCCTACAGTACTCAGTATTTCCAGGCAGTCTCCCTTCCATGTTCAAAAAATAAATCAATGGAACAGAATAAAGAACACAGAAACAAACTCATACATACGTAATCACTTGATTTGTCTAAGATGGTTCTGTGGTGCAATAGAGAATGGATGGTGAATGATACTAAATCAATCAAGTATTCATTTGAAAATAAATGAATATCCCTACTTCACATTATACAAAAAAAAAAAACCACTTCTAAATGAAATGTAGAATAATGTAAAAGGCGATAAAAATCAGTCTTCTAAAAGGTAGTACTAGAAAATACCTTCATGTCCTCAAGATAGGAAAACACTTTTTAAACTAGTTACAAAAACGGGCGCCTGGGTGGCTCAGTCATTAAGCGTCTGCCTTCAGCTCAGGTCATGATCCTGGGGTCCTGGGATCGAGTCTCGCATCGGGCTCCCTACTCGGCAGGAAGCCTGCCTCTCCCTCTCCCACTCCCCCTGCTTGTGTTCCTGCTCTAGCTGTCTCTCTGTCAAATAAATAAATAAAATCTTTAAAAAAAAATTTTTTTTTAATTTAAAAAAACTAGTTACAAAAACAGTAACCATGAGGGAAAAGATTTATAAATTGGACTTAATTGAAATTAGGGATTTCTTTTTATTAAAAGACACCATTAAGAGAGTAAAAAGGCAAGCCAGTGAATGGGAGAAGACATATGTAATACATGTATCCAACAAAAGATGTATATTCCTAATATAGAAAGAGTTCCTACAAATCAATAGAAGAAAAATTATCTAATAGAAAAGTGGGCAAAAGATTTGTGTGATCTACTTCATAAAATAGGATATCCAAATGGCCAATAAACCTCATAAGTCAAAAGGGAAATAACCTGGCCAATAAACCTCAGAAGTCAAAAGGGGAACAAAAATCAAAGCCACAATGAGATACCAGCCCAACAGATACCACACATCAGATCTAAAATTAAAAAGTGACAATGTAGGGGCAACCTGGATGGCTCAGTAGGTTAAGTGTCTGATTTTTTATTTTGGCTCAGAATCTCAGGATTGTGAGCTCAAGCCCTGCATCAGGCTCTGCATTGGGCATGAAGCCTGCTTAAGATTCTCTCTCCCCCTCTTTCTCCCCCTCCCCACAATCCCCATCTCCCTCACTAAAAAAACAACAAACAAAAAGACTGACAATGTAAATATTAAGAAGTATCCAAAACAACTGGAATTCACATATATTACTAGCTCATTTTCTCTCCCTGTTCTATACATTCTCCCTGGGTGATCTCATTCATGTCTGTGGTTTCAACTACCATTAATATGATGACAATCTCTAATTTTTTCAGTCTGAACTCCAAACAAGAATATCCAATTGCCTGTTGAAAATGTTCATTAAATTAGGCTTTGAGAGGGGTACCTGGGTGGCTCAGTTGGTTAAGTGTCTGCCTTCAGCTCAGGTCATGAACCCAGGACCCTGGGATGGAGCCCCATGTCAGGCTCCCTGCTTAGTGGGGAGTCTGCTTCTCCCTCTCCCTATGCCACTCCCCCTGCTTGTGCACACACTCTCTTGCTCTCTCTTTTTTTTTTTAAAGATTTTATTTATTTGGGAGAGAGAATGAGATAGAGAGAGCACGAGAAGGGGGAGGGTCAGAGGGAGAAGCAGACTCCCCACTGAGCAGGGAGCCTGATGCGGGACTCGATCCCAGGACTCCAGGATCATGACCTGAGCCGAAGGCAGTGGCTTAACCAACTGAGCCACCCAGGCGCCCATTGATCTCTCTCTCTTAAATAAATAAAATCTTTTAAAAAATTATCCCTTGAGAACCCAGATTCAAGATGTCAAAAATCGAACTCCTTAACTTTTACCCCAAGTCTATTCTTCCTCCAGTATTTCCTATCTCCATGAATTGTTATAACAAGTCAACCATGGCAGACACTTGATTCCACTCCTTTCAGTGTCCACATCCAGAAGACTTTAAAATGCTATTGATTGCATGCCCATATTATCTCAAAATTTTGCCCCTCCTTTTTTTAAATTTTTTTATTGTTATGTTAATCCCCATACATTACATCATTAGTTTTAGATGTAGTGTTCCATGATTCATTGTTTGCATATAACACCCAGTGCTCCATGCAGAACGTGCCCTCTTTAATACCCATCACCAGGCTAACCCATCGTCCCACCCCCCTCCCCTCTAGAACCCCCAGTTTGTTTTTCAGAGTCCATTGTCTCTCATGGTTCGTCTACCCCTCCGATTTCCCCCCCCTTCATTCTTCCCCTCCTGCTATCTTCTTCTTTTTTTTTTTTCTTAACATATATTGCATTATTTGTTTCACAGGTACAGATCTGAGATTCAACAGTCTTGCACAATTCACAGCGCTTACCAGAGCACATACCCTCCCCAGTGTCTATCACCCAGTCACCCCATCCCTCCCACCCCACCCCCCACTCCAGCAACCCTCAGTTTGTTTCCTGAGATTAAGAATTCCTCATATCAGTGAGGTCATATGATACATGTCTTTCTCTGTTTGACTTACTTCAGTCAGCATAATACCCTCCAGTTCCATCCATGTCATTGCAAATGGCAAGATCTCATTCCTTTTGATGGCTGCATAATATTCCATTGTATATATATACCACAACTTCTTTATCCATTCATCTGTTGATGGACATCTTTTTGCCCCTCCTTTTATCCCCATCAGAACCAGCTTGGTCTAGTCTTCATGTAGTGTGGCTGTAGTTCTCCCTTCCTTTAGTCTTGCCATTCGCATATTCATATTTCACACTGCTTTCAGCGATGTTATAAAACCATAAGCTACAAACACAGCCATTTTGAACCATATACAATTTTCTTTCTGCCTCTTCTAACATATATGTTTTCTCATGTGCTGCTCGCTTTGCCTTGAACATGCTTTTCCTCCATCTGAGTCTCTTACTAATTCACACCCATCTTTCAAGTATTGACTTAGGTTCAACTCCTCCTTCAGGCTTCCCTGGCCTCTGATGTAGATGTTAGCCCTCTGCATGCCCTTACTCTCTCATATATATCTTCACTTCTCTCATAGCATTTATCTTACTGTGTGGTCACAATTGGCCTATTTTCTGTCTTCCCAACTAAAATTTTCTAACTTTACTCAAGTCTCTATCTTTAAAAATCTTCCTTGGATATCCTACCTAAAACAGCACTCAACAAGCGCCTACTCCCCAACTTTATCACTCTCTATTCTTTTACTCTGCTTTACTTTTTCTAATGGTATTAATAACCACCCAACAAAGTATTATCTATTCATTTGTTCATGTTTAGTTTCAGATTTCCCACATACACTCCATGACAGCAATGTGTCTTATTTCACCATTGTATTTCCATAACTTAGAAGAGTCTGTGACACATAAGTCCTAGATAACTATGTGATAGACAGAAGTATGTATCCTTTGTATGTAAAATTTCCAACTTTTACATCATTGAATCCTCAGCACTCAGAACTAGTGTTACTGGCACAAAGTATATATCTAATAAACATTTGATGAATTAAAAGAGAGATGGCCCTAATAACTGCTCTAACAAAAAGATATGTTAAATATGTATTATCTCATATATGAGGTGTGTGGTTTGTCTGTAAGTTATATAAATAAGGGATGTGTTAAAAATTACTTAATATGAAGAAAAACAACCTTGTATTAGGAAATAAATAATGATGGATAGCACCTTTGTTTAAAAATCAGGTAATTTGGGCTTTATGGTAGGCATAATTCTAAAGATGTCCCCCAAGATTCCCATTCCCTGGCTATTCAATCACATACTATTCAAGGCACTGCTCTGAAAAGACACTGCAGGTGTTACTTCAAGAAGCAAGAAAAATCTCAAATAAACAACCTAACCTTACAAAAAAAGCTATAAAAAAACAACAAATGAAGCCTAAAGGCAGCAGAAGGAAGGAAATAATAAAGATCAGAGCAGAAATAAATGATATAGAAACTAAAAAACAGAACAGATTGATGAAACCAGGAGCTGGTTCTTTGAAAAAAATAATAAAATTTATAAACTTCTAGCCAGACTTATCAAAAAGAAAAGAGGAAGGACCTAAATAAATAAAATCACAAATGAGAGAGGAGAAATAACAACCAATGTCACAGAGATACAAACCATGAAAACATAAATATGAAAATATGAAAATACAAAATATGAAAAATATATGCCGACAAATTGTTCAACCTGGAAGAAATGGACAAATTCCTAGACATGTGTACACTACCAAAACTGTGACAAGGACGTCACAGGCAACATGGTGGCAATAAAATCATACCTTTCAATAATCACTCTCAATGTGAATGGTCTAAATGCTCCCATGAAACAGCACAGGGTTGCAGATTGGATAAAAAGACATGACCCATCCATATGCTGTCTACAAGAGACTCATTTTGAAAATAATGACACCTCCAGACTGAAAGTGAGGGGATGGAAAACCATTTTTCATGCCAAAGGACCTCAGAAGAAAGCTGGGGTAGCAATTCTCATATCAGACAAATTAGATTTTAAGCTAAAAACTGTCGTAAGAGATACAGAAGGACACTATATCATTCTTAAAGGGTCTATCCAACAAGAAGATCTAACAATTGTAAACATCTATGCCCCCAACATGGGAGCAGCCAACTACATAAGCCAACTATTAACCAAAATAAAGAAACATATTGATAATAATACTTTAATAGTAGGTAACCTCAACACTCCACTCTCAGCAATAGACAGATCATCTAAGCAGAAGATAAACAAAGAAACAAGAGCTTTGAATGACACACTGGACCAGATGGACCTCATAGATATATACAGAACATTCCACCCTAAAACAATAGAATATTCATTCCTCTCAAATGCACATGGAACTTTCTCCAGAATACACCACATACTGGGTCACAAATCAGGTCTCCACCAATACCAAAAGAATGAGATTGTCCCCTGCATATTCTCAGACCACAGTGCTTTGAAACAGAAACTCAATCACAAGAAAAAAATTGGAAGGAATTCAAACACTTGGAAGCTAAAGACCATCTTGCTTAAGAATGTTTGGGTCAACCAGGAAATTAAAGAAGAAATTAAACAATTCATGGAAACCAATGAGAATGAAAACACATCAGTCCAAAACTTATGGGATACTGCAAAGGCAGTCGTAAGGGGAAAATACATAGCCATCCAAGCCCCACTCAAAAAAATAGAAAAATCCCAAATACACAAGCTAATTTTACACCTTAAAGAACTGGAGAAAGAACAACAAATAAAGCCTAAGCCAAGCAGGAGAAGAGAAATAATTAAGATTAGAGCAGAGATCAATGAATTAGAAACCAGAAATACAGTAGAGCAGAACAGCAAATCTAGAAGCTGGTTCTTTGAAAGAATTAATAAGATTGATAAGCCACTGGCCAGACTTATCCAAAAGAAAAGAGAAAGGACCCAAATCAATAAAATTATGAATGAAAGAGGAGTGATCATGACTATCACCAAGGAAATAGAAACAATTATTAGAAATTATTATCAACAACTGTATGCCAATAAATTAAGCAACCTGGAAGAAATGGATGCCTTCCGGGAAACCTATAAACTACCAAGACTGAAACAGGAAGAAACTGACAATCTGAATAGACCAATAACCAGTAAGGAAATTGAAGCAGTGATCAAAAACCTCCCAAAAAACAAGAGTCCAGGGCCTGACAGATTCCCAGGGGAATTCGACCAAACATTTAAAGAAGAAATAAATACCTATTCTCCTGAAGCTGTTTCAAAAAATAGAAACAGAAGGAAAATTTCCAAAATCGTTCTATGAGGCCAGCATTACCTTGATCCCAAAACCAGGCAAAGACCCCATCAAAAAGGAGAATTACAGACCAATATCCCTGATGAATATGGATGCCAAAATTCTCAACAAGATCCTAGCCAATAGGAACCAACAGTACATTAAAAGGATTATCCATCACGACAAGGTGGGATTTATTCCCGGGATGCAAGGGCGGTTCACCATTCGCAAATCAATCATTGTGATAGAACACATTAATAAGAGGAGAGACAAGAACCATATGATCCTCTCAACTGATGCAGGAAAAGCATCTGACAAAATACAGCATCTTCCCTGATTAAAACTCTTCAGAGTGTAGGGATAGAAGGAATATTCCTCAAATTCATAAAAACCATGTATGAAAAACCCACAGTGAACATCATTCTCAATGGGGAAGAGCTGACGGGGCGCCTGGGTGGCTCAGTCGTTAAGCGTCTGCCTTAGTGTCATCCCAGAGTCCTGGGATTGAGCCCTGCATCGGGCTCCCTGCTCAGCAGGAAGCCTGCTTCTCCCTCTCCCACTCCCCCTGTTCATATTCCCTTTCTCGCTCTCTCTCTTTCTGTGTGTCAAATAAATAAAATCTTAAAAAAAAAAGGGGGGGGGGGAAGAGCTGAGAGCTTTTCCCTTAAGATAAGGAACACAACAAGGATGCCCACTCTCACCACGATTGTTCGACATAGTACTAGAAGTCCTAGCATCAGCAATCAGACAACAAAAAGAAATAAAAGGTATTCAAATTGGCAAAAAAGAAGTCAAACTCTCTCTCTTCACAGATGACATGATGCTTTTGTGGAAAACCCAAAAGACTCCACTCCCAAATTACTAGAACTCATACTGCAATTCAGTAATGTGGCAGGATACAAAATCAATGCACAGAAATCAGTTGCTTTCCTATACACTAACAATGTAATTGTAGAAAGAGAAACCATTTACAATACCACCAAAACCATAAGATACCTTGGAATAAACCTCACCAAAAAGGTAAAGGATCTATACTCTAAAAACTATAAAACACTTATGAAAGAAACTGAAGAAGACAGAAAGATGGAAAAACCTTCCATGGTCATGGATTGGAAGAATAAACATTGTTAAAATGTATATGCTGCCCAGGGAAATCTATACTTTCAACACCATCCCAATCAAAATACCAATGGCATTTTTCAAAGAGCTAGAACAAACAATCCTAAAATTTGTACGGAATTAGACAAGACCCTGAATCACCAAGGAAATGTTGAAAAAGAAAAACAAATCTGGGGGCATCATGTTGCCTGATTTCAAGCTATATTACAAAGCTGTGATCATCAAGACAGCATGGTACTGGCTCAAAAACAGACACATAGGTCAATGGAACAGAATAGAGAGCCCAGATATAGACCCTCAACTCTATGGTTAACTAATATTTGACAAAGCAGTAAAAAAATATCCAATGGAAAAAAGACAGTCTCTTCAATAAATGGTGCTGGAAAAATTGGGCAGCTATATACAGAAGAATGAAACTCGACCATTCTCTTATACCATACACAAAGATAAACTCTAAATGGATAAAAGACCAATGTGAGATAGGAATCCATCAAAATCCTAGAGGAGAACATAGGCAGGAACCTCTTCAACATCGGCAACAGCAACTTCTTTCAAGACACATCTCCAAAGGCAAGAGAAACAAAAGTGAAAATGAACTTTTGGGACTTCATCAAGATAAAAAGCTTCTGCACAGCAAAGGAAACAGTCAACAGAACAAAGGGGCAACCCATGGAATGGGAGAAGATTTTTGCAAATGACATTACAGATAAAGGGCTGATATCCAAGATCTACAAAGAACTTATCAACCTCAACACCCAAAAAACAAATAATCAAGTCAAAAAATAGGCAGAAGACATGAACAGACACTTCTCCAAAGAAGACATACAAATGGCTAACAGACTCATGAAAAAATGTTCAACATCATTAGCCATCAGGGAAATTCAAATCGAAACCACATTGAGATACCACCTTACACCAGTTAGAATGGCAAATATTAACAAGGCAGGAAACAACAAATGTTGGAGAGGTTGTGGAGAAAGCAGAACCCTCTTACACTGTTGGTGGGAATGCAAGTTGGTACAGCCACTTTGGAAAACAGTATGGAAGTTCCTCAAAAAGTTAAAAATAGAACTACCCTATGACCCAGCAATTGCGCTACTGGGTATTTACTCCAAAGACACAGATGTAGTGAAAAGAAGGGGCACATGCATCTCAATGTTCATGGCAACAATGTCCACGATAGCCAAACTGTGGAAGAAGCCAAGATGCCCTTCAACAGATGAATGGATAAAGAAGATGTGGTCCATATATACAATGGAATATTACTCAGCCATCAGAAAGGATGAATACCCATCATTTGCACTGACATGGATGGAACTGGAGGGGATTATGCTATGTGAAATAAATCAACCAGAGAAACACAATTATTATACGGTTTCACTTATTTGTGGAACATAAGGAATAGCATGGAGGACATTAGGAGAAGGAAGGGAGAAAATGAAGGGGGGAAATCGGAGGAGGAGATGAACTATGAGAGACTATGGACTCCGGGAAACAGACTGAGGATTTCAGAGGGGAGGGGGGTGGGGGGATGGACTGGCCTGGTGATGGGTATTAAGGAGGGCATGTATTGCAATGAGCACTTGGGTGTTATATGCAAACAATGAATCATGGAACACTACATCAAAAACTAATGAAGTACTGTATGTGACTAACATAACATAACAAAAAAAATTAAAATTAAAAAATTTAATTTAAATGTAAATGTTATATATATATATATATATATATATATATATATATATATATATATATATATATA